>NC_087126.1:4242424-4545454 GCF_030705265.1 Helicoverpa armigera
TATTAAATAATTTTGATAAACTCATCTGTCATTTAGGTAAAAGTGTCTTACTTGAAATTTCGAAACTAAATTACTAAAAGTTTAATACGTTGACTATAAAAAGCAGCAGTTACAGATTAATCGAGCTTCATTCGAATTATTCAATTAAAATTCCTAATGCTTAACAGACAACACTTATTTCAAATTGTTTAACTGGAACCCTTTCTATAAAGTCATTGTAGGAGGCGTGACGGGCTCCAATGATTTAAACAAAGCTCTTAGTTGCGATGACACAGCATTCTTCGTGATAAATTTACTACGGCGGTCTATTTACTTAGGGCAAACATTTTATTTTCGAAACAATAAATTGAAAAGATTTTTTTCTTAAGATGATATTTATTTTATAATGACGATACAATTTTGAGGATAAAATTAAGCACTTTTAAGCGGAGTAATCAAATCGAGTTTATTAAGTATAATTAAGTGTTATCCTTTAAAACCCATACTCCATTGTAAGTCCAAATATAAATTTTGATTTCAAGTTTTAAAATTATAAAAAGCGACGAATTTAGAATAACTTGATCATTACGGATTTATATGACCTATGTTATAACAACCAAATAATGAAACCCACGTCTCACTTACCGAGCTAAATCTGCAAAAATCCGACACTCGTTCACGCTAACTACGTACTCACAAAGGGCTTACCTTTCATAAACCTTTACTTTCCCAGGACAAAATCACAACAGAACATTTGACCTTTTCGTGAAGTCATGTTAAATTGAATGATGGATGCGTACCTACGCAATAAAGAGGAGCGAACCCTCCTGAAATATGATATCTGGACACGTAATGATGGAGGGATAAAGGGAGTCTGTATTGATGCTAAAATAAATTTTGAGAGTACTTTGGTAAAGAGTAATTATAATTTGTGTTACGTAATTTCTAGAATGTAAAAAGATATTGTAATTGGAACATTTTAATTACTCTACATTATATAATTTATTTATGTTAACTGTCTGTAGATAGATTTCGTTATATCACACATACTACTGTAAGAAAAATAAACAATAAAACACATACTACACCATTTACCTTTTGAACTTACAACCCTAAATAATTAGTCGTTTTCAATCATCACCCATAAAATCAAGTTTAACTTATAAACGACACACTCAATACACCAAAAAACTAAATAACTTAAGCACCCATGTTTCTAACCGCGCAATTAAGATACTTACCAAAGAGGATGTGCTCTTAAACTGCGCAAGTCTTTTTAATTCATCTGTTTGATCTCGTCTGTTACTGATATCAAAGCAACCCCAAGGGCTATACCGAGCTAATCTTGTAAAACCTGTGTATTTTTAAGATGCAATTTACAACCCCTGTTTTGGAGTCCTTTAAAATGTAAATTTTTAAGTATACTCTCTTTATCTTTGTGCTTTTTATTTTCGCTTTCATGAACATCTTCGTTATTCTTATTTAGCTGAGGATCTGCATATTTCATAAATGTAGTAGCTTGTTTTATTTAGATTAGATACAAACAGGCCATTATTTTGGAAGCGTTTTTTTTTCAGTTGGTAGGAAAGCATATTTTTAATTTGAATTTACAATTGACGCTATTAGTAAACACATTGTTTACTAGTACCTACATACATTTTTATATTGGAGTTATAATTTTATAAAGCTCATACAAATGAGTAGTAAACGTCAGAATTATATGTGTTGCTATTCAAATGCAACAATCACGTTATAGTTTATTAATTGAGGCGTAAATCAACTTTATTTAGAAGCTAGCTATGGTGACCACCCAGCCTTCGGCCCTAGATTAAGTCTGTACGCACACATGTATAATGTGCTGACTATAATTTTAAGAACTTAGGTAGATAAGTCGCCCCACCGGAGATGTCGCGCCGAGATGGGTCAGACAGTAGATTAGTTTTTTTACAATTAAAAGTACCTCAGAATCGGTAACACGCTTTTAATTTGTCTCCCGAAATTCCTTAGTAGTAATACTTAGTAATTTCAATAGTTTCCCCGCTCCGGAAACAAGAGTGGCGCAGCCGGTAGGATTTCGCTGTTATATTCCTAAATTCTTCGCGGTTTTAAATTCGTCGCGTGTCTCGAGGACGAGCTGCACGATAGCTGTGGGAATTTAAGGACGAGTGAAATCCGACGAACCAAATAAATTACTCTTGGTGCGTGTGGGCAAACAAAGGAATACCAAGGATGAGAGTAGCAGCTGGCTGGTGAGTGATTTTTCGCCAATCCATGTTCCTCTATCCCCAATACTTAATACCTACATTATTTTGAGATTAAACCTCTCTCATTATAACGTGTTCATTTAGATTATTGGCTTATCTCATTGTGTTCTATAAATAGAACCGACATAGAGTAGTTAAACTTTCAGAGACGCCAATTAATTGTTATCTCAAGTGTATTCTTTGCATTGATATTTTTATAAATGTGTTTTATTAAAAGTAATAAGTAAAGTGTATGTAATTCTACACCTAATATAAAAAAAAAAATATATATTTTATACATTAATATTTTTAATTTTATTACCTAAACTATTACATACATTTTGCGTCTAATTATTTTCTGATTTACGTGTGTTATGTTTGAATTGTGTTATCTTGTGTGTTTCATAGCATAGTCAATTGTACTCTCACGAATTGTTTTATCTGTTCCGTTCTCTACTCTGTGAACATGATGACTTCAGTGACTATTGAACAAATACCCAAAGAAATTATTCAATTAATACCTTTGTATAATGGTGATAAAAGACAGTTAAATCTTTATTTGCGAAAGTGTCAGTATGTCCTTGACCGATATAAGGGTAGCCACGAACAAAATCTTTACGTTTATAATGTTTTAACTAGTCGATTGAGAGATGACGCCGCAGCGCTCTTATCAGAACGTGAAGATATTGTGACATGGTCTGCTTTTAAAGATCTACTTATTCAACATTTTGGAGACCCGCGTAGCGAAGCGTGCATTAATATCGAATTAGAATCCTTAAAAATTAAATCCGGTGAAAGTTATTTAGAATTTTGTAATAGAATCCAAAGTGTTCGATCATTATTGATGTCCAAGGTCAACATGATTGAGGATACTGATTTGAAGAGTGCAAAGACAATTATTTATAACAATACGGCCTTGAATGTGTTCTTATACAATCTCCCAGAGAATATGGTTCGTATTGTAAGGCTTAAGGCACCCTCTAGTTTAGAAGCGGCCTTGAGTATAGTACTTGAGGAAGTTAATTTCTTAGAGCAGTATAATACTAGGAATCGCATTTACGGTCAATCTAGCAGTTTCGGATCAAAATTGGTAATGACGCCAGCGGGATACAAACCTTTATTGCCAAATAATATTACCACACCTAAATTTAATTTCGGTATTCCACAGAATAAATTCAATCAGCCCCAAGGTCAATTACCAAATGCATTAACATCACGCCCCAAGCCTGGGTACTTACCCCAATCTCAACAATTTGGGTACAGGCCACCCCAACAATTCGGGTACAGGCCACCTCAACAATTCGGGTATAGGCCACCTCAACCATTTGGGTACAGGCCACCCCAACAATTAGGATACAGGCCACCGCCACAGTTTGGCTATAAACCGTTGCAACCTCAGCAGTTTGGTTACAAATCCCCCAATAATTCTAATACCCCACAAATACTAAAACCTCAAACGCAAACTACTGATGTGTCTATGCGAACAGCCCAACCTAAATCGAATGTACCACAAGGTTTCAATTTAAATGAATTGTCTGCTGACGACTATGAGCCTTATTACAATAACTATTACTCTAACTATGACGATGACTATTATGGTGACTCAAATGAAATTAATTATCATGACGAGACTCATGTTGACTATGAATTACAATCAGAAAATGAAATTCAGGCACTGGATTTTCAGGAGAGTGCCTCGACGGACAAGAAATCTTAGAATTAAATTTTGACTCTAATTTAGAGCTACCGTATATTTATGTAGAAGAGATAGACGCAAAAATGATGATAGATACTGGTAGTATGAGATCGTTCATTGGTCCTACAAAAGCATATGAGTATTTTTACGACTATATACGTAATGAAAATTTTCAGGTGGTTAGTACTCATGCTACTAGTAGACATAATGAAGTAATAGAAATTCCTCTTCTACCTACCTTTGTTAGTGACGATTGGCATAAGTTCTATGTATACGAAGTAGATCCACGGTATGACGGGCTTATAGGTAACGACCTTTACAGCAATTAGGTGCAATTATTGATCTAAAAGAACGAATCTTAAAAACGAATTCCACTTGTATTCCAATAATCAATAATAATTTAAATTATAAAATTACTGTACAGCCACGTTCAGAACAACGATTTAAATTGCCAGTAGATCAATATTCAGGTGACGCTATTCTTGACTACCAAGAATTTCGAAATGGACTACGAATGCCTAGTGCTTTAGTAAACTGTGATAGTGGATACGCATTTACAGTAATTCAAAACACTTCAGATTGCCCAAAACAACTGACTATTTGCCAACCTTTCACAGTAACGCCATATGAAAATACAGAATACAACATTAATTTTACTACGACCAATACTCCTCTAGAAATTGACAAATTACTTGAAGAAAATTTAGATAAATTAAGACTCGATCATACCAATGGCGAAGAACGTGAGAAAATTTATGCACTTTGTAGGAATATAAGGACATATTCTACTGTGACCAAATCCCCTTACGTTTACTAATCAGGTTAAACATCACATACGTACCAAAATGAAGATCCTATATACATTAAACCCTATAGACAGGCACCTTTCATCCAAAACGAAATAAATAATCAGGTAGAAAAATTACTTCATGAAAATGTTATACAAGAATCTCATTCCCTTGGAGTGCTCCAGTTCACCTTGTCCCTAAAAGAAGGATGCGTCTGGTGAAATTAAATACAGGATGGTAATAGACTACAGACGACTGAATGACATAACCATAGACGACAAATACCCCCTACCTAATATTAATGACCTTTTCGACAAACTAGGAAAGAGTGTGTACTTCACCACATTGGATCTAGCAAGCGGCTACCACCAAATAGAAGTAGAAGAGAAGGATAGACAGAAGACAGCTTTTTCGACGCAAAATGGCCATTTTGAGTTTCTCAGAATGCCGTTTGGACTTAAAACCGCTCCTGCTACCTTCCAACGGACCATGGATAATATTTTGCGTGGTCTGCAAGGACTCCACTGCATGGTATACTTGGATGACATAATAATTTACGGAAATAGCCTTGACGAAATGATAAATAAATTAAGAATTGTATTTGACCGACTTAGAACAACTAACATGAAAATTCAATTAGACAAATCTGAATTTTACGCAAAGAAGTGCTCTACCTTGGACACACTATAACTAAAGACGGGCTAAAGCCTAATGACGACAAAATAAACGCTGTATTGAATTACCCGTTACCAAAGACAACGACAGAGATTAAGAGCTTTCTTGGACTTGTAGGTTACTACAGACGTTTTATAAAAGATTTTGCAAAATTACTCAACCATTGACAGCCTGCTTAAAAAGCGCAACAAAATTGTTATTGACCAGAAATACATAGACGCATTTAACAAATGCAAGGAACTCCTGACACATGCCCCACTGTTACAATACCCTGACTATGACAAAACATTTATACTGACGACCGACGCATCCAATGTCGCTCTAGGCGCTGTGCTGTCACAAGGACAGATTGGCAGTGACAAGCCCATTGCGTATGCTAGTCGTACCCTCAGTGATACAGAATCACGTTATAGTACCATCGAACGTGAACTGCTCGCTATAGTGTGGGCAGTAAAGCATTTTAGGCCCTATCTGTACGGTAGAAAATTCTATATATATACTGACCACCGTCCCTTAACTTGGCTCCAATCTCTTAAAGACCCTAGTAGCAAACTCACACGTTGGCGGTTACGTTTGCAAGATTACGACTTTGATTTAATTCACAAAACGGCAAACAAAATACAAATGCAGACGCTCTGTCCAGAATAAAAATCAATGCCTTACTCACAGACGACGAAAATCAGTCTCTAGCAGTTAATATTGATGAGAAGGAAGATAAAAATCTAAATGAATGTGCAGATAGTAAAGGTTCATCAACAGTAACGATATCTGATTCTAGTCGAACTATGACCTGTAGTCCTATAGATTTTTCCGACAATATTAGAGAAGTTCACTACGATACAAATGAGTATCCAATACGATCAGTGTCCAGTAAGTCGAACGAAACCGTTCATTCCGCTGTAGAATTAGAATCAACCGGTATACCTATTTTACATGAGGCGATCGACACCAAGCCGAATCAAATCTTAATATTTTCATGGTTTAAAAATCAAATGCATGTTAAGAACCTGTCACGTGACAAACAAAAGATATTAGAAGTTTTCCTGCCAAAAGATAATCCGCAATTAGTAAAGGACTTTTTAAAGGAATACATACAGCCAAAATTAAAATATTTCATTTATTTTGAGGAGAATGAACATCGGAAACTATTTAGCAATATAATAATTGAACTATTCAGAAAGGGAACTATTAACCTATTTGAATGTACAGAAAGAGTTATTTTGTAGAAGATGAAGGAGAGCAAAAGGCACTTATACTTAAACACCATGAAGGAAAGACCTGTCATAGAGGCATAAAAGAAACGCTAGTTAGGCTCCGTAGAAATTATTATTGGAATAGAATGCAGGAAACTGTAACAGCCGTCATAAACAGTTGCGATGGGTGCCGTAGAATGAAATATAATAGGAAACCCATCAAACCTATATTACAACTAACACAAACCCAAGACGCGCCTTTTCAAGAGCTATTTATAGATCTTTTTAGTATAGAAGGTAAAACTTATTTAACTATAATTGACGCATTTAGCAAATTAGGTCAGGCAATCGAAACTCAGGAAAATCAACTCCCGAAGTAACTAGAGCACTGATGAAATATTTTTCGTATTACGGTACACCCAGAAGAATAAGCTCAGACCCCGGAACCGAATTTAATAATGAACTAATTAAGGAATTTTTGAATTTACATAAAATTGATTTCCACATTGGAACCCTAATAACCCCAATTCAATGGGTCTTATTGAGAGGTTCCACTCCACTATAATAGAAATTTACAGACTGGCCAAATACGAAAAACAATGTACTGATGCGGCTTCGGTTATGACTTATTCTGTTCTGGCATACAATCACACTATTCACTCAGTCACTGAACTTGCACCATTTGAAGTTGTCTTCGGACATACCGACTCAAGCAGTCCGTTTAGCATAGAATTAGAAAAACGTTATTTCCAAAAATTAGTAAAAGATCATGCAAAAGAATAAAAACATTATACGAACACTTAGCAGACAAAATGGTTAATATTAAAGAAAAGAATAGAGAGAGTAAGGGTGGTGAAGGTGAAATAAAGTTTAAAAAAGGAGAAATTGTTTTCGGTAAAGACATAAATAAGCGTAAAAGTAAGGATAAGCCCCGATATATAAAAGCTGTAGTAACAGGCAAAGCAGATAAAAATATTTTACCTATAAAAATAGGAGAAAGGGATACCAAAATTCCTATTAAAAATATAAAACGTCCTCCACAGGTGCGGCATATTATTGATGACAGTCACGATGCTGTCGCTGGCCCTTCATCTGCAAAATCTTGAAGGTAATCCAGGAGTTTTACCGGTGAAACAAGGTCATGCATATTTCCAAACTGATCAGTGGACTATTGTAAAGATCATCAGCCTAGATCAAATTTATACTGACCTTAACTACATCTCTACCAACTATCAAGCGCTTTGTAATTTAATTGATTGGAATGCATCATACTCACAAGAAATTATGACTATTAAAATGCATACAGATTCCATACGTGATTTAACTGTAGAAAAATACCAACAGCTTATACCATCCAAACGATCTAAACGAGGACTCATTAATCCACTGGGCTCTATTATAAAATTGTTACCGGTAATTTGGATCATGATGATGCGTTGAAGTATGATAATCTCATTTCTAAATTGAATCAAGGTCAAATCACTATATCTAAAAGGTTAACATTGGTCTCTAAAATGTTTGACAGTTTTACTAATGCCACTGAAACTATTGAACAGAATACAATTAACTTCCATAACAGGTTAACTAAAATTGAAACATTAATTAAAGATTTAACTGCTCAGCAAAATAGTTGGATTTTTCTGACGTACTTAACTGGGTTGTTCAATGTTTTCATGAGTAACTTTCGTACTATATTTATTAGATTAAGTGAAATCGAAACTGCACTTGCATTAAGCAGAGTCTCTATTTTACATCAATCAATTGTTAATTCTTCAGAACTTTTATATCATCTTAAATTAATATCCGAATATGAAAGCTTAATATATCCTCCCGCCGAAGCGAACTTGTTAAAAATAGAAGAGATTATATGTGTTAAATCATTTATTAAAAGTAATCAAATAACGTTTATAATGGAGATACCACTTACCGATAATGTTACTTATAACTATTATAAGATTTACTCCCTACCAATTTTCCATGACACCGAAAATAAGACCCTAGCTATTTTCCCCAAATACCCTTACCTATTGGCGAAAGAAAATAGATACTCACCAATCGCAATACCGTGTAGACCATTCTCTGCCGGTGCTCGCTTCCTCTGCACTGCAGACAACAGGATCCCCTTCTATGAACTTACCTGTGTCGAACAGCTTATGAATTTCGAAAACGACCTTACCCTTTGCAAACAACATCCAATAGAAATCGAACAGGTCAGAGTCCAACAAGTCGCTAACAACAACTGGATCCTGTATAGTGAAGAGAAGACCACACTAACAGAACGATGCAAGGATGAGACCAGTAGACAATTGGTATTTGGTACTTACCTGATGACCATCGAAGAACCCTGTGAGGTGGAGATTCATGGCATACACATTAATCATCGTATCTTCATAGAGTCCGATGTGGTGAAAAGAGTACCAATCATCGCCTTACCTCAGTTACGCACTAACGCACAGCTATCCAGTACACGTGCACTTGATATGAAGGGCATAAATCTAGACGAAGTGAAATATATGGCGTATTCGTTAAAACATAGTGAAGTGATCGAAAGTGTTTTTGATAAAGGGACAGTAGCTTCAGTGCGTCCTTGGTGTACGTGACCTTAGGTTTAGTTATTTTAAGTATTTTTGTATTTTCCGTTTATGTTGTTCGGCTCAAATTGCTGAAATACACGTGTTTCAAGAAAAATTATCGGAACCAATCTAAAATCGATTCTCCCGATAATTTTCCTCTTAAGGTCGGAGGAGCTATGGTGACCACCCAGCCTTCGGCCCTAGATTAAGTCTGTACGCACACATGTATAATGTGCTGACTATAATTTTAAGAACTTAGGTAGATAAGTCGCCCCACCGGAGATGTCGCGCCGAGATGGGTCAGACAGTAGATTAGTTTTTTTACAATTAAAAGTACCTCAGAATCGGTAACACGCTTTTAATTTGTCTCCCGAAATTCCTTAGTAGTAATACTTAGTAATTTCAATAGTTTCCCCGCTCCGGAAACAAGAGTAGCTACTACAACATTTACAAGGAACTTTAAAATGTTTCTCGAGTCTAGCCAATAAAACCGACGGTTGACTTTTATAGGTCGTATTCGATTCAGACTACTCACAGTATTAAAAGCTTACCTCTAATCCAAAATACTGAATGAGGTCTTGGGCCCAGTTAATAGCTATATTTTATGGGTTCCAGTGTGATCGACCATTTATTACCCTGTCAAGTAATTACTTACGGTTAGTTGATAAAATAGGACTTTAGTATCGATCCTGGCTAAGGACCACACTTTTCTTGAGCACGAAGATAAACCTAGTAGGTTTCAAATGTATATTTTATAGGAAGATTTTAACTTACAGTACACACCAAAAATGCATTTATTTTATGCCAAGAGAACTATACCTATAACCACAAAAATCTATACATATAATCTATACATATAATAAATCTGTAAAAAAACTGTGTCTGTACATTGAATATATTAAAAAAATAATAATTGGGTGGGGTTTAGAAACAGTAAAGGAGCACAAATCCAAAAAAAAAATTTTGTCTGTTTGTCTGTATGTCTGTATGTCTGTATGTCTGTATGTCTGTATGTCTGTATGTCTGTTTGTTTGTACACGCTAATCTTCGGAACTACTGGACGGATTTCAATGATTTTTTCTTTGTTGTATCAGTATTCAGCCTGGTCAACATATAGGCTATAATTTATCTTCGAAACTTGAAGACCTGATGCAGAACACCAACAGACCAACAAAACTATAAGAGATACAAAAATGGTGCCATAACAAAAATTGTTTCATGTGATGAGCATTTTCAGCTGAGATAATAAATTTTAAGATCTGGAACACCTGATGTGGAACCCCAAGAGCCCAGCTTCTCTGTACCATATACAGGTATGACGTTTTAGCAAAAGTTGTTCAATTTGATAAGCACTTTCTATTGACTTATACAAATTGAAGATCTAAAACACCTGATGTGGAACTCCAGGGGCCCAGCTGGACTATAGCATATAGAGGTATGACGTTTTAGCAAAAGTTGTTCAATCTGATAAGCACTCTCTGTTGACTTATAAAAATTGAAGATGTAAAACACCTGATGTGGAACCCCTGGAGCCCAGCTAGACTATCGCATATAAAGATATGACGTTTTTGCAAAAGTGGTTCAATCTAATAAGCACTCTCTATTGACGTACATATATGTATACATCGAAGAACCGGAACACCTGATGTGGAACTTCAAGAGCAATACTACACTTGAAATGCATAGAAACGAATGTTAATAAAAGAAATAGGTATGGTGAATCAAAAAAAGTAAATAGTCCGTCTTTTAGATAACATGAGCAACATGAGCGGCTGAAGTGTGAGGATACCTCGGCGGATTTTAAACGCAGATTACGCGCTCCCTGTGGGTCACTTACTACGAGGCACCTATCCTCCGAGCAGGGCTACTAACCCTGCTCTAGCGACTCCACTCTGGACGGCCAAGTCAAGCCAGAGGCGTGAGACCTACCCCCGTCATGGTTCACTCCGACCGGCCGGAGATGGGGGACAGTATACTCTCCCTGGAGAACTCAGTATATATAGCCCCGCGGGGTAGCTACTCCCCGTCATCAGCCTCAGATGTCCTGCGGTGCTTATATCTCATTATTATTGTCGTTATTATCTCAAGAGCCTTTGTCCCAATTATGTTAGAGTCGACTTCCAGTCACGATGCAACTGAGTACCAGTGTTTTACAAGGAGCGACTGCCTATCTGACCTCCACAACCCGGTTACCCGCTCAACCCAACACCCCTTGGTAAAACTGGTCAGACTTACTGGCTTCTGACTACCCATAACGACTGCCAAGAATGTTCAATGACAGCCGGAACCAACAGTTTAACATGCCCTCGCTCATACTTGAGAGATTGGTTCTCTACCCACTAAACCACCACGACTTCCACTAAGTCATCACGACTTTGTCATCTCAGTAACATTTAATGTTTTTGAACGTAATATCCATCCTCCGTCCTCCGAGCCTTTTCCCAATCATGTTGGGGTCGGCTTCCAGTCTAACCGGATTCAGCTGAGTACCAGTGCTTTACAAGAAGCGACTGCCTATCTGATCTCCTCAACCCAGTTACCCGGGCAACCCGATACCCCTTGGTTAGACTGGTGTCAGACTTACTGGCTTATGACTACCCGTAACGACTGCCAAGGATGTTCAATGACAGCCGGGACCTACAGTTTAACGTGCCATCCGAAACACAGTCAATGGTGCCTAAGATATACTTAGAAAGTACATACAAACTTAGAAAAGTTGCATTGGTACTTGCCTGACCTGGGATCGAACCCGCGCCCTCATACTTGAGAGGTTGGTCCTTTACCCACTAGGCCACCACGACTTTTTTGAACGTAATAATACGTGTAATATTTTTGCCACACACAACTTAAATGCGGACTAATTAGAATCACCACTTTTATCCCTATGGTCGCGTCTATTGCGGTTCAGTTCTCAGCGTTTTGTTTAGACTGCTGTGCTTTTGCCGCTGAAGTACAAAAACGTTTCTAATCCCTATGCGTATTCCGTTGTTGCCAAGTCAACGGGCCCTTAAAATTCAATATCAGACGATTCAGATCTTTGATTTTGCTGACCCCGTAGTCGCTGGCATAAGGGACAGGATCCGCGTACGAAGTCGCGGGCAGAAGCTAGTACATTAATATTACCCAAAAACAGCGATATTTGGGGTGTTCTATGATTATGTAATGCAGTATTAATGGTTAAACAGAATAGATGGATCCCCAGAGGTGTCTCTGCACCTATAACACTATAATATGTACGGGGGCGATTTTATTACTATCCTATCTTGAAGGATAGGCCCTTCTAGAGGTGTTGTGGGAAATTTATGAAAAGCCTTTTTGGGGAGCCGATAATATGTCCCCTTGTAAATATTACATTTCCTCTTATGTGCCGGATAAAGGTGGCTTATAGAGGTTAGTTTTGCACTTGAATGGGGCTAACAGTACATTATTGGACTAATTGTTTCAAAATTTTGGATCTGGGCTTGCTACCCACAATATCACCAAAAAAAATCCATTTTGGTATATTTATTTTGACAAAGTCACCAAGCACCTTCTTTTGTTTTAAACTCTATTGGCCTGTAAATACATACGGCCAGCAATCAAAACAGATACACCAAACAAACATCGACTTCCACAACAATTAAAACCAAAGGGTCGTTCTACCAATATTTGATCCAATTCCAAAGACTATTATAATAGAATCGTCTGGGCCCTAAGTACACAGACTGTAAAGTGAAACATCTCGATGTCGATCGTTTATTTGTAAGTCAAACTGCATAACGGTACCGAGGCGTGGTAAGTGCTATAACCAACAACATCAATACACTCTTAGTGCGATGCTGCGGGAATGCCACCTAGTGTGTTGTGCTCTGAATGCCGAACTGTGTACTCGATACTCGATACGTTGGTAGAGGGAAGTTCTTGGCGTGAGTCAAGATTTTTTTGTGATCGATTTTATACCTTTTATTCGATATAATATTCGAAACATACCCGTTTGTTTTTCTGTGGACCAGTTAACGGGTAGGTACGTTTTATACACCAGGAGAGGTAACTAAGTATAGGCTCTATTAATCTTTCATTTTGTTAAGAATGTTAGCACGGCAATGAAAGATGATCATCGCTTGTCATTGTTTAAAAAAGTTGCAAAAAATCAATACACCTACGGAAACACATTTCCCGTTTTCCTTACCTTCTCTGTCTTTGTCATAGCCCATATAACGTCAATTGTTTAATTTAAAATCGCATTGTTGTATTGTAATTGTGCTCCCTATTTACCATAAGAATAGCCTTTGTGAATCGGGTAATTTATAAACATTACAAATTCAAACATGAGACTGACCTGTGGCTAGCGATATTATACATACTTGCATTATAAGAGGTCTTGGAAACTCTAGAATTATGTGTGAAGTAAGCCAATTTCTATGCTTATGTACGAATTACTGGAAAATAGAATATTAGCTGCTTGTTCTGCAGTCTAATGGGGTTTAAAGTTGTGTGCTTATTGACTGTTAAGGTGGTTTAATGTGGGTGTGAGTGTGTTTCTGATTACTTGATAGTAATTGATGTTTGTGTCTTACGTGCTATCTGTGATCTTCTTTTATTTTTTGTATTGAATAGCTAGAGATAGGATGTAGTATGTAAGATCTCGAATCCTAGCTAGTAAATTGTTAATCATCTTTAACCTATAATATTCTTAAGGAGATACTAAAATTCTTCCTTCGAATTGAATTTCAAGCAATTCCTACAGACCAGACCATAAAGTAAATTTTAAAGCAGAAACTCTTTGCTCCTATAAAATAGTGAATCGTATAAAAATTAAATTGCGAACCAAACCTGGTACAGCCATAATACTGCTAGTTTAATATCTCAGCAGTAGTTTTCAGAAGCGAATAGCGCTCTGGATTTTCTCCTTATGTAAATTTGAGCGAGTTTGCGTAAAACGAAAAATGTTGCAAAGTTAGCACTTTCGCACCTACTTGTACCGATCCAACTGCATTTGAACTTATTAAAAGTAACTCCACTTTAGATGTATACTTTAGGGTCTTATTTGCATAACCCTGTGAGGTATACAGTTTGAAAAGTTTTTAGTCGAAGTGGTATTTTTGCAAATATTTTTATTCGATAACATTTTGATTTAGATATCGATTTTATTACTGGGGCTTAGACTGATTTCTGGCTTGGTGATGACTTACAACGAAATTATTTTCCAGGAATTTTTTTTATGTATTCTGCTGTAAATTATTCTGAGTCTGTGTAATTGTAAATGTTCAATGTAAAAAGATTTGTTTGTAAACATAACACTAGAGATTAGAATACAACAAGAAAACGAAAGCCAAAGTTCTTATATAATAAAACGACAATGTTTACAACAAATTAATTTCTTTTCTCACCTCTTAATTCTATCATTCGTATTAAACAAAACACGTATCAATCTGTCATATAACGATCGAGTTCCGTATCATTACATGTCAAATATCTTAGTCTCTATGACACGTAATACAAGACAGCGATTAACTTTCGAGAACTAATAGCGATAGCAATTGCACAGTCATTGGACCTATTCTTCAGGTACCGGTGTAGGGTTACAAAGCGTGAGAGTTTCGTGGGACAGGTGTCAAGTTGTATAAGTTAATAAGAAATTGTCTTTGATCACGTTGCATGCATTTGTTGGTTTATTTTAATTTTAATTACCTAATTTTGACAGACAGAAGCGGCCTATGGGTTTTGTGGAACACTAGCAATATCTCAGTGTTTGAAAGTCCATAATCAACGAGTATGTTCAAGTTATTTTATTTCGTTCTTAAAACAAAATAATTTCCATTCGTACTTTGTAACTTAGCGATAGGTTAATGCAAAGGGCCTAGCATCAAATTTCGTTTTTCGTCAGTACCAGTTCAGTTCAATATCTTAATATAAGTTGAATTCAACTTTACCACAGAAAAATATAAATATTAAGCCCTTATAAGTCTCAGAGACAATAAATAAAATGACACTCACCACAGCACTCATTTCTAATTCAGTTCGCAGGTTGAGTACGTGTGTCATTCAGTGCTAATATGACCCCCCGATATTACAGACTGTGAGCCGCCTGCAAGCGTTGTCTTCATACAAATGAATGTACCAACCGCAAAAGAGTTCACTACACATTAAAAAAGAATCACTCCTTTGAAACAAAAGATCACTGATTTATTCTCATGCAGGTTTCCTCAAAAGGTATAGTCGAAAAATAAATCTCGGAGTGACTACCGCAAAATATGTCCTACATTTCATATAATAGTAATGGTATTATGTGCGAATATATCTCCATTTCTTCTGCACTCGGTACATTCTTAAAGCGCTGTGCAATTTGCAGTTGTGAGTTGTGTTGTCATTGTGATGCAATAAATTGTGGGAATTTGAGTAACGGTCCGACTATTTGTAGTTTGTTGGTCACCCTGGTAGGTCTGGAATATAAATTAGTAGTTTGCGGATGTTAAGTCAGAATTTGGGTCCAAGTTACGTTTCTCAGTAATAATTCTATGTCATTTTGAGGACCATGACGTTTCAAATTGGCTTTAGGACCAATCTTACGAAACTTTTTTCGTTGCATTGCAATAAAACATGCGATTCAAATTAACAACGTGAGTAGAATATAAATGTCTGAATCAACGTGAGCACTTAAAAAAGCAATTGTCTCGCTTTCAACAAAAAGAATATGTTACAAAATTTTCGTCGGTTATTTCAGAGTGCAAACTGAATGACAGAAACTTTAAAGTAAATGTTTAAACAGGTTTCAGTAACATACGAGCCAATATTATGTTTACTCAAACCTTTACTGAAAGATATTACACAAAGAAAAAATGCTTTTAAAACTTTCCCTCCGCTTGACCGCTCAAAAAGGATAGATTTTGCGAAGAAAATTAAAAAAGTTAGTTCAAACAAGGGCGCGGATAATGTCCACAAGATACGCTATAAGAGCATCTTTTGATAAATGCACTTTGCTGAAACTTGAGGCGTTTGCTCATACATTGCTGTTAAAGTTTAGGAGTTTTCAAAGAGTTAGGGAAGTCAGCCAGCGATGCATGAGTAGTAGCTCTGTCATACCGTTCGGGGTATGGTGTATGCTATATCGTTCGGGCATATTGTTGTGTTTACCTAGAGATAACGCGTAAAAAATGGTATGGTGTTACGTGATTGATAGTTTTTTTATCGAAAATAATAGTGGGGTAGTAACATGTAATTTTTATTTTATTTTATGATATTTTTCTGACTTTGTCTGTGTTGCAAAGAAATGAATATCTTTTGTGTTTTAATTAGGTATACACCTATAGCTAAAAAAAGCTGTGGCCAATTTTCAATAACAGTGTAGTCGTTGTCTAAATTAACTAAAAGTCCTCTATTTAACGTATATTTCAGTGAGTTATTTCAAAATGACTATGTGTGCAATATGTATCCGTTCACATAGACCCCAGTTCTGCTAATTGCTACAAGATAACATGGGAAACTTACTCATATGTCTGTATCGCACTACTATGTTAGAAAACTATGACACACAATAAAGTAGAACAAGTACCTTGTTTCAACTATTAACAACTTTACTGATACGGTTGTGTTTCAGGGTTTCACTTTGCATAACTGTGTCGCTAACAGTTTTTTGAGAAATTGACGCACTCAAATTCCGAAATTGATGCTAAAATCAGTTGCTCCGAATTTGTCAGTCTTTTATTAGACTAGCATGTTTATAGAACTAAATAAAATAAGTATGCCCCGTTACATATAAAAACAAATTGATTCATCAAAAAGTTTTCTTGGATAAATAAATAGGTATTTCGGATTAATTCGAGCCCTAATCTTGACTTGTGTATAGGGTGAAGAGTCTATATTAATATTAATAGGTGACGAGTAGTAGTATACATGCAGAATGCAGCTTAGCTACAGAATGCAGCTTACTATATAACTCTTTTACGAAACTTTACTACCCATTCACTAAATTATTTAAATTAAAACATTCATTGTTCACACTTTCCAAATTACCTATTACATTTTAAATTAAATCTTCCTCTATCGTATTTGCAAAATCTTCAGACAATAGCATCATTGAGACCGGTTTGCGCTTCCCTCCAAGCCATTCCAGTTTGTTATTAGTTTCCTGAGCAAATAAATACTTAGTTACAGACAATCAGTAGTCTTGTAACTAACTTACTGGGAGGACTAACTTCGAGGATGTTGACGGCATAATTAGACCATTTGATAGTTACTCGTGGTGCATATTGATCATGCCTTCCTGTTCAGTGGGACATAGAATGGTGGATAAACGAAATTGTTTCTTAATTGTATTCAATTAAAGAATTTAATTGTATGACTAACCAATTACATACATACTTGTAATTTTGAGAATCATGCTAATCATTTGCCTAATTATGTGAATAATATAATTATTTTTTTTTCAATTTGATTGTATGTAGTAGTCAAAGTTCAAAACAACACATGATTTTTTACACCAGCTAATATTTACAATTGACGTTAAGTGAGTGGGAAGACAATAATTTTTAATGGTCATAGCCTATTTAGATGCGTTATCGAAACAGTTTGAATACACAAATGCATAACACGGACACGCACCATAATGTGAATAAAATTCGAATTAATGACGCGCTCACAACTAGAGAAAACATTTTATTTTGACATTACACCATAAACATAATAACAACACGATTGTTTGTTGTCGACAACCTTAGCTGTAACACCAGTTAAAGCAATTTGAGACTTATCCCATTGTGATAAAGATTATGTTGCTGGCAATTATGAAATTACAAATTATGAGTCTAAGATCGTGGAAATAGCCGAATAAGCATAGAGGGAGCAACAATATGTCATTATATTATTAACTTATCTTCTCACCCTTGACAACAACAATGCCTGTTGAAATATTTTGATATCGTTATTACTCGGATGCTATAGATTTTATTGTCTTTAGACATGCAATGGTTTAATTCAATTCGTGAACAGGTGGGGTGCTGGGTCAAAATGTTTCTAGAAAGATTTACAGTTATTTCCTTAGAACCGTGAGATAGATTATCATTTTAGATTGCGGTGACGTGACCAAGAGTTTTTTTTATATTACTAACTCATTTCGCAAGTACTGGTAGGTTTGCAATGCTGATGCATCGCTGATGGCACGATACCATTGAGTCACGAGTTACTTGTATGATCCGGGATGTCCTTACGACTTTGCAATTTTATCTGCAGACTAATTTGCGTTGTAAAAAGAATATAATTAAGAGGTTTCACATGATACTGAAATAATATTTTTAAGAGTGCCAATAATATTCTCGCTTATTCAACCGCAGGTTGTTATAAAAATGTAAAAGCTTAAACTTTTGCTTTTTCAGTTTAAAACGCTTTCCTCGGCATTAATTGAAAGGTGCTGACAAGATACGATGATAACCAAAAGCGTGCGTGTTTTTCTTGTAATACGGCCAATTTCAAAGACGCGTTACCATAATATTCTTTTCGCAATACCTGCCTTTACTCCCAAACATTTTAAACTTGCAAATGTACTGAAATAAAGTGATCCTTATGCAATAAATACCAAAATCACTTTGAAACAATGAAAACTATTAATAGACATGAAATTGCATACCTCACACAGTGTTCGCAATTTCTGGATCCCACGAAAATTGTGAAGTACAATTTTGCAGTGCAGAAATTTTAAAATATCATATAACAAGCTTCGACTGCGGAAGGTATAAGCATAATAAACGCACTCCGAGTGAAGTGGGCAGTTATGAAAAATTTAATACACCCACTCTGAAGACTTTCAAAGGACGTCGCCAAATAAACCTCTTAGTGAATAGTCGGAGATATGGCAAGATTTGCATAAGAAGGCCGGACGGCCGACTCTAGGGGCAGACGATCGTGTCTTGCATCTAAATAACGTCTTATATTTGCAAATATTGACTCTTGCCCGCACCCTTCTAAAGGGTTTCAATACTTATTATCTTAAGACAGTTTAGTGAGTGGCAAGTTGATCTAAGAGGGAAGCGGGTTCAAGAGGCTCTTTTTAGCAAACTTGGCGATAATGTTTATGTTACAAACAATGAAACCGCAATTTTAGTTGAAAATGGAAATCATATTTCAATATTATCTGCCGCTCATCCTGTTCGTAGAATTTTATTGGAAGGTTTTATTGTCTTTCTGGGAACAAGTAAATCTGTTGGGGGCGAAATACCCTATTTGAAACACTCACATGGCAGGTATATAAAATGAGAATTATGCCGGTCGTAAAATTGCCCAACTCACGTTTGCTAATTCCTATCCTGATGACTAAAGCCCGGTATACTGAATCATTGGTATAAGCCTACTTGGTATGCAGAACCTGAAAGCGATAAGGCAAATCATGGCTAATGATTCACCCACACTTTGTTCCCACCGGCTCATTTGTTAACCACTCCTCTTCAACGAAAAGGGTTTGCTACATGACAGTGCTAAAGATACTATCGCCACGAGATTATGATTTCGCGAAATGTTCGGTTTAATGCCTCTTATTGTTTAAGGAAAAAAACATGAGATTTGTAGCTTTTGAATGCACCGCCAAGGAAGTCACAAAGGCGTTTGAGATAACGGTGTGATAATTTTTTCTCGTGTTAACTTTTCTCAGATATTGTGTTCAGATCATGCTCAGAATGGAATTGGCAATCACTATAAAATGTATTAATTCATAACCGACTTATTACGATTCAGTCCCATGACGTCAGATGGCCAAAAATGTAACATTTTCCGGTCCATTATATTCAGATCTACAGTGTTCATGAACGGAATGATTGAAAAGACGAATCAAGGCCGTAAAGGAAAACAGGGAGAATGAATAATGATAATTTATTCTAAAAAACCTCACAAACATCGTGCGTTTGCATGATAAAACGTGGATCGTGATTGACTCGCCCAACTTTCGCCCATTCATCCGTTGTACTGAAATATACGTCATTTATTATGACAATGCATCGCAGTTTAAATTCATTTTAAAACCGTGCAGTTCACACATATCATCACATGACATTTATTGCACGTAGTATTTTAAAATTCTCACGCTTTATTTGACTTTAATAAAAATTTTAACCCCATATAATTATAACAATGATACCAAGTTAGTGATAGTTCACAGATATGAGATGTCCAAACTAATTGGCAGTGATTAAACCAGGCCATGTTTTTCTACGGAAATATTTAATCATGATAATTAAAATTAACGCCAGACGGTGGTAATACCTGCTTATTATTGTCATTCATGGTACAATAACCACGACACAGGTATAAGTGGACATGTTGAAAGGAGAAACCATAGATTCATTGCGTTGATTGTTAAAGAACAGAGGTAACATTGTGTAAGATGGTCCGTCCGACTGTAAAGTGGTCACAAATGTAGGCGTTGGCCGGTTTATTGCCGTGTATAGACATGTACTTCCAAGTGAATGATGACTGACACTCCCACTTCGTATAAAACATTTTGAAGCCGTTAGGGATCTTGTTTGAACATCGAAATTTGTTCGGAAATATAGTTAAGAGTGATTCACCGGAAACCTTGTTTGTAACTCAAACCAAATATTTTTGTTATGACATAACAATACTATATTTATCAAAAGCGTTCGAAACAGTCTAAATAGCTAACGAGTCATAAAACACAAAAGCTCAAAATATTGGACCCCTACTAAACGAGCTGATAATTCCTCCATAAAGGATGTAACTAGTATCATTTTGAGATAATACGATGGGTCCAAATCCGGTATAAACCACATTAAGAGACAAAAAACAAAAAGATGGGTCCGATGTCGATTGCCACGCGCCTCTGCGGCTGAACGATATCAATCCCCCCGGAATACACAAGATATAATTTTGACTGGAGGAAATAAAATGACGGTGATAACAATCGGAAACTGATAAATAAATGAACGACCTAAAATAACTAACACTTAATGTTTTACACTACCTCATAATAATGTTGTAAAATTGATAATGCACCCAATGGTTCTGCATCCAAAGGAATTCAATAAGGAAAATGCTCTAAATAAACATTTAACGATGCCTTGATCATTGGGAGTTCATTAAAATGAATTGGTTTGCTAAGAATACAGTTCTTGCAACATTGTTGAATACAAATAAGTTGAAGGCCAAACATCCAAGTCAGGGACGAGTTGGGACTCACCTATAATTTCCTATATGGCCCTTGGTCTGCAAAAAATACACATTTGTTACCATCTTTCGTAGAGCCGATGCACATCGGAGCCTTTTTGCCCATAGACAGGTTTTACGACTGCAAGACTGTCTGTTATGGCAAGCCCAAGTCTACAATTTGAGCACTGCCATATGCTCCGTTCATAGCCTTTGCCTTATAAACAAATCGTGTTTTTATATGTTTTACATTTCAAGTAGCTTTGTTAACCAACCTGACAAGACGTGCTACTTAGTCACTATCATCATGATGAGCTTTCATATCTTTTTATATCGATTCTTCATTTGAAATTGTTTTCCCGATAAAAACGACCAATCACGTGACAAGAGCATCCTCATTTCTGTGGACTAGCGGTTTTCGTTCCCCGTCATTGGCTATCGAGTTTGCGGTCGCCGAGACCACCATGTTTGAAAAGCGGTTCAAAATTACTTCAGCACCGATTTGTTGCATAATTTAACAGATATCTGGATAAGACTGTCACGCTTACCTCAAATTATCTTCAAATAAGAAATACGATCAACAGTGGAATCTTTTTTCAAATTGTATTCCTTCAAACGGAGCTTGATTATTTATTTCTCGCGCAACTAAACGTAAGGATAATCCAAAGAAACACTGTCTGTGGTAGGTAACTCACTTATCCTGTGTAACTACTTAATAAATCTGTACTTAAGACGAGATGTTGACTCCGTGCATTAACACAATCTTGCGCTCTTAATCATTCCATCATGAACAGTAATAACGAGACGTAGACGGTCGCGTTTCATTGGTTTGTTAAAATGATCTTTTAGTTCTCACTTAATTTGGTCAACCATTTAAGTATCAACCGTCTCTTTCCTTCTAACCTAAAAAGACGAAGACAGTTGACGTCACAGGAACCCACGTATGTACGTACCGTGATGATACATCAAACATTTCCAACGGAAGTTTGTTCACAAATCCCGTTCTACAGGTTCCTACTAATTAACATAAAAACAAAGCTAGAAACTCATTGAACGATTTCTCTCAAACATTCCTTGGTGTTCAACCACCCATCTATTCGATATCTGTCTCATCTAGCCCTAATCCTATAAATGACATCAGATAAGATAGAGAACATGCTGGGCCAGTGTATTTTATGTACTGAATTAAAAGCTTGAATTAATGTATCTTGCGTTTCAATTTAGATATAAAATCGACATCTCTGTTTGGTATCGATTCTATTAAGTTGACCAACAAGTATGGTCAGTTTATTGAGATAAAGATGTTCAAGATGCGTATTTGCAATTCGAAATTCTTTGCAAATAAAATAAACTGAAAAATTGTGTATTCTAGCCTCATGTTCAATCAAAAAAGTTTTTAAGTAAGTTTTGTATAGATGATTTTGTTACCTGTGTACTGAGTAGATGCAGAGACAGAATTTTGTGAAGAGAATTAATAAGATAGGGTCATTACAATACAATTTGACATTATGATCGTTATAGGTAGATGACCATAAGACGGTATTATTACCAGCTTAAACGTGGTTAATTGGTAGTGAAAGGCGAACACGGTGTATTAATTAATTTTGTCATCGGTAGTGTTATTATACAATTAATATTCAATCGTCGTATTATGTAATGCGACAATAGAAACTTAATTTAATCAACGCATTTGATAGACATTATCGTTATACAATTCGTTAGTTTATTTCTCTAATTGTCTTTCAAATGACTATTATCAATTTTCAATCTTTCAATTCATTGACGATTTAATATTATTGTCTTGTGATTTATCTCAGTTATTAGCGTTATTAATTGAAATGAATAGATTATTACATAGCTGTTTAAGATAATACTTAATATTTATTTTCTAATATGATTATGATTATATATTTTTTTTATGTTTCTAGAAAGCTGCTTTCATTATGGCCATATTATATTTATTTAGTATTGTTTTTATCTTAAGCACAAAATCACCTTAAACTTTTACACTATTAGGTCACATATCCAACACTTTTTTCTTACCAGAGTAAATTGGTACAGGAAGATCCATTTTTTGCTTCTCACCCCTTTTTCCACCACGCTCCCGCGACTCCCATGAATGAATGCCCTCCCGAACATTATCATACGCTATCAGAGTCATCTCGGGCGACAATATACGATCAGTGACATCGGACCAAATCTCCGTTAGAGATCACTTTGACTCGCACCGAATGATGGCATTAGATGATCTTATATTTATAGTCGAGGGACCAAGCAGGTCGGCGTTTGGAGTATTATTTCTTTAGAGGTACGTTTGGTAAAAATGTTGTGCTTGGAAGATGGAAGATGTTTTGAATGATTGTCTTAAGCTTTGGGTTTGAATATGAATTGTGAATGCTTTAAACAAGAAATATTATAAAATTTGAAGTTCAAATACCTAAGTTGAGTTTATTGTTAACATTTATTTTATAGTGCTAATTCTTATACGATATTGTAAATGAATTATTAAATTCCTATAAGAATATACAAGTAAAAATAAACGCCTTTTCTTTTTTCAAAATTTATTTTATTAGCTGGCAATCGTATAGTCATAACTAATTATTATATCGTTCAACCGTAGATACTAGAATAACCGAGGTATTATAACAGTTGGGTTAGGTACTTATTTTCTCTATTTTGTGCATCCATTAAACGACTTCCATTCAAGAGTCGATCGATGGCGAAACAAAAACTTGAATCTGCAACAATTCATAGATGATGACGCTGTGAGAAATATAGAAGTGATCTTTGCTTACAATAGCTGCAATGCTTACCATAAAAAAATATTAATATTTAATCGAATGTTTTCTGTATTTTTGAAACCTTTACTGAACATAAAAATCTGAGCTTGGCATTAAAAAAACGTTGAATAAAAGTATCAATAAGGTTTGACTTATAAGATAATCAGAATGTATCCTTATGAAAAATAAAATCCTTATAAAAAAAATGTTTCAAAAATAAAATTATCTTATAAGATATTTTCGTATGCTTTGTTTCTTGATACAGCTGGAACGTATAACATCAACAGCAGGACTTTCATAAAGAACTACGAAGGTACTATTCGTGAGTCAACTTGGCTATCACTTCTGCGTTATTTACGCGATTGTTCTATGAGAGTTCCTTCGTAACAGCTGGCGCCATAGCGATAGCAAATAAACTGTTTGCTCACAGATATTAAATTAGTTTTACGACAGCTTATTGTTCGAGTTTTTGTTAATTAATTGATATGTCATATTGTTATTAACTTTGTCGTCAGTATGGGTTATTAATAAAGTAATTATGTGCTTATTAGGGAGAGCTTGTTTTGTTGTATGATTTGACGGGTTTAATTAATTTATCTGCAATTTATGTGTTCGGATATTTGTGCATTTTGAAGGAGTCTTGTCCCTCATACCTCTACCTCATAATATACGTAAGTAATATAGCAAAAATATTTCATTTAGAGTAGGTAATGGTCAAATTCATTCCTTTTTGGACGCTATAATATGTACGGCAGTTTCAGGGGTTGCTATGTCACCAATGCCTACTATATTCGAAGACTCCTTCAGTGCCCATTGAACTGGCTCGCATTCCCAGTAATCAGCCACAAAATTCAATCAACCAAGCATATCAAAACACCTACATTAAGTAACATTCATAACCCAGTTTTCCTGGGAAAGCACGTCAACAAACAGGGGTCAGCCACGTCACATGAAACAGACGTCATTGTCTAAGTTGACGCGTTACTTAACCTCTATTTGCAAACCTTTTAGCGCCCTTCCACGTAAAGTTAGAACAAACATGGGGTACTACGTTCTGGGTAGAATGCGTATCATTCGCGATGGTACTGTACATGGGAACGATGGCATTGGTATGGGGAAATAAATTAAGAATGAGAATAATCATGGCTTGCTCCAGAATTGAATTTTCAATTTCATGTTGATACTAATATAATAAAGAGGGAACACTTCTTTGCTTTTTTTGTACCCTAAAGTCAAAGTCAAAGCCAAATCATTTATTTCATTTAGGCCTTTACAAGCACTTATGAACATTAAAAATATAACTAAGATTGATTCTAGTTAAAGGCTCTGAAACTACTGAACCGATTTGAAAATTCTATCATTGTTGGAAAGCTACACTTTTATAATATAGGCAATAGGCTTATAACATCGAGAAACATAGGCTAAGTATATATCAGGGGCAGTAGTTCCCACAAAATGCGGGTGAAATGACTAGTTTTCAATAAATCTGTCACTAAACAAATAATGACCAACGCGTGCTTATCAAAGAACTTTCGATACCAACATTCAAACTGTGCACGCAAGATACCGTTCAATCTAAACGAGGAAGTAAACAAACGGACACTTGGCATTTGGAGCATAAAGGCGTTTTTATTTTCTTAGCGTGATAGGTCAAACAGTGGTAATGTAGAACCAACGGTTTTGAAGTTTGTCGTATGATTCTGAAGTACCTATATCAGCTGTTTTTGTGTAAATAAAAGTGAAATGTTAAATATGGATAGTGACTGGCCATCCTGATTGACACTAGCAAAACCTTTCAAGCATGACTAATAAGGAAACGGAAGTCAGGTAACTGGGGAATTTCCAGAAATAATTGCTTTTTGATGCCTGCGTAGGTAATTTCAGTAGCTATATTAGCTTTTTATATAACTTAACTTATTTTAGCTTAGGTATATAACTTAACTATAGGTAACACATTGGTCGGTGATAACACGCATATCCAATTTAGAGAAAGATTGCAAATCAGTAAAGTATAGATCGAAAATTAATATTAATAATACATACTACTACGATACGCGGTAATGCAAAAACTGTTTTACAATAATGTTTTTTTTTCATAACTTTTGATCAACAAAAGTGCCTATACCGAAAAAATGTTATCAACATGCGTAACGTTCAACAAATCAAACCATTGTTGTAACTAAACTAAATAATAGCCATCACAAAAAGAAAGTTCATTGAATTTAACCCATCTCTTTGTATGTTTAAAAATCTCGCTGCTTATATAAATTTATAATAATTGACAATAATAGATGTAAAAAGTGTGACGAATTGACATGAGAGTCATTTATTAACTTCACTGGGCCCCTTGAAATGATGCGGCTTATTGATAAAAAATATAGTTTTAAAATGCACCGTAAACTACTGTTATTGAAATAAAGTACCCTCATGCAGTAAAAAATATATGAGTGTTTTCAATTAAAGGTGAATTGCGGTATCTATTCGTTTTATTGATTTTAATATCTATTTAAATAAACTACGCAAATGGCAGTGGGAAAATTATTGAAGAAATATTAGTTTAAATGCTATAATTTTTTATTACACATTCGAAGCATATTAGAAAGGCTTATTGATAAATTCGTTAAAAAAGCGAGACGAGAGTAATTTACTTATCTAAAAGACGAAGAGCACTAAACTTACCAATGACCGGTTTCGATCGTGGGATAACTAAGTCACAACAATAGCATTTCAAGTCCACATTTTCATTAAATCTTATTCCCATTACCCTAGCCTCTAAATCTATGCCAATGCTTGAAGACACTGTCAAGTTTCCATGTCAAACTTCAATACAATTAAGTCGACGAACTAATCCTATTCACATCACCAGCCTTCCAACCATTAGCGACTAACCCTTTTTTCCATTATCACATCATCTAATTAATTAATACCGGTTTTTGTCGTACAGTTCGTAACAGTCGTAACTCTGTCATGCCAAGATTGGCGTTCGTCTGAGAGAACTGAGAGATCGCCCACGCGAGGTAATTGAGCTCGAAGCAAGCTTAATGCAATCATTCAGTCGATAAACAGCTGTTCGCATTTGCATTTAAAATCGATATACTACTGCCGTTTACGTGTTCAGACATACCTTGATTGACTTGACGTCCACTATTTTTATCTGTCATTAAAGAGTTGTTACTATAAATCTTGCTGGTTTTATCGATTGCTAGTTATTCCATTTCTCAATTAAGGCTTGGTTTTTATCAGTTGGATAGTCAGCCTGTTTTTGTCTAGGTATCAAAATGTGCACTTGCTTTACATTCGTTTTTGAGCTTGTCAACTTTGCTAGGGAGCAAGTATCTTCATTTTCATGTAAGGCAATGAAGGGAGTGTGTTACCTGTTTAGACCTTAATAATTGGTCTGTTATAGTATAATACTGTATCGTTATGTTCTTTGTCTCAAATCAATATTTCTGTCACATGATCTACTAACTACTACTAATTTATGACCCCGATGGTACCTTCTCTATTGGTATACATAACGGCTATTTAAGTATGGCTAAGTCAAGTGTTTACAGTGACTATGGCTATACGTGCAATGTCATAAAATCGATTTCAACTTTCATCTAGAAAGACCAATAAGGCACATTATGGACTTTAATAAATTAACTGTCATAGCTATAATTCTAGTGATTGGCACACAATTTTAGCAGACAACGGAATCAAACAAATGCTTGACCCTTAAGTGTCATTTACCGTAATAAAATAAATAACTCTGTATGAATATTACCAACTAATTTAAGAGCCATTAGGCATTAATGAGACATTATATATGCACAATTAGAATCTTCCAATCGTAGCACTTATTATGCATGACGGACTATTAGTTTAGTACTTCCAACTGAGTATTGTGTAAATATTAACTGTAAAAGGAAGTTATTCATAGGCAATAAATTTAAATGTGTGTATTGGTTATTAAATCGGTAATTTGACGATACTGTTACTTAAAGCTACGTGAAACGAAACGTAATTATTTTGATATTTTCAGCAGATAAAATATTTGTACTACTAATACTGCCTAGTTGTTTTCATATCATGTTGCAGGCAGCAGTCCAGAACGTAATTTACGGATTTCCTCAATCAATAAAATGAATCGTCTTATATAAATCAAGCGACATAATCTACACCAAATTTTCAGTTACATAAGTTTCCAACACTTTCCCAATTCAAGACTCTTCAAACACAAACTTTCTCACAAAACAGTCGAGAGCGACCAATCTATTTCAATTACGTCTAAAAATCACACCATCATCCACACACGCCCGTATTCGGGTGCGATTTGTTCCGGAGCGTGGCGAATGCGCCGGCGCTCATAGCTTGCGCAATGAATGACGTTGCCTCATTAGGCCGGAACAAACTTATGCGACCGTTGCCCGCAAGTGTGAACTTCGAGTATTTTTTAAGTGTGAATATTGTCACTAGGGTTTCTTAGTAAACTTCCATAGTGGACGTGATGACCATAAAATGAATGGCCGTAATCGGTGTTGTCACAAATGATGGTGTAGGTATAAATGCTGTTTATGATAACTTGGGTGGTCATCCAGCGTTTGAAGGGTACCTAAGAATACATTGCCTTTCGGTTAAGATTTACTTCATCGTTTATTCCTTCATCATTTCCTATGTTGGTAAACATTTCCTGATGTTACAAATAGCAAGAATACGACAGCCTTTCTGGCAAAAAAAATGGAATCTAACATCACAGAAGTCTAGTCACATTCCTTATCCCAGCAGCAAAGAACAATAGTGTTCAATAGGCCAGCAAAAATAACGCTCGCAGTTTTCGTTGTCTCACCATTCACACTGCACTGACCCGATTCGGTATACCCAGATAATACCAGCTCAGAGATACAGGAAGCGACTGTGTCAGTATGGGATTTGTGAAAATGCTACAATAGCATCCATTGTTCCCTTTTCGTTGCCACATTTGACAGCCTTGAGTCAGGAAGGAAGCCAATCTCAAGTAATAATGCACATCAATTTGTTTTATCCTAAAAGCGTGCATGATTTGGGGAAATTAGGAATATTTTATGTTCGAGCGGGCGTCTGAAGGGGCTTTTTTTATAATGACTAACCCTTTTATTCATAAGGACTTGCCATTTTAGGCTCTTAGTGTACGAAATTATTTCAGTGAAATAAAATGCCAATTTTTGAGATAAAGAATTTCAGTCACTTACTCAGGTCATATCTTCTAAATACTTATTGGTTAGGCACACTATAAAAAATATTGAACACAACAAAATTAAGTAAAAATAATCTATAGCATCAGTCTATGATTTTCCCGGTATTGCCAGACTAAATCTAAATAGGAAACTATTTTTTATAAAAGTCAGTTAGAGACGCCTTCTAATTGAATAGGATGGAACAGGAATCAAAGGGAATGATTGCGTTCCCCTAAACTTTCAAGGGGATGGATAGCAGAGGGTAGGACGCGATGCGTGGACGAATTCTTATAGGGAGACATGTCAAGGATGTATGAATATCGCGAAAATATTCCATATTAAAATAATCAAACAATTTGTAACCTCAAAGATATTAAATTGAAATTACTAACCAAAATATCAAAGCAAACACCGGTGTTACAAAATTTGGCACATGTATCTTATTCTTTATTACAAGTTTCGTCAAACATTTTGCAAGTTTCCGCACCAAGATTCGTGATGGTTGAACTTTTGTATTTTAGAAGACCATAAAATATAGCGTTAATAAACCTGCAACTTACGTTAGAATGTTGGTGTTACATTATTATTTAGACAATAGAATTTTAAATTAAACGCCCATCAAACCTTGAATACTTAATTCTATATGGACGATCTATCTTGACGACATACTGACAAAACCTAAAACATTATTGGCAATCATAAAGTGAAATAGGAAGTAAATGGCAAAAACCGCAGTGACAAATGAAATAAGTTCCCAAATCTGTTCCCTACTTCTACAACTTCTTAGTTTCGTGGCTCCATCACGGTTTACAACCAAACATCGTGGGTGAAATTCCGTAGCAATAATGTCATTGCTAAGATTGTGGGTAAAATTGCTTCATGTAATTTGTGGACGGGGGCTCCACAGATCCATCTTCTAATGTCAGGGTGCAAGGTGCAGGGGATCGTGCTTTCGTTAATAAGTTAGGACCTACAGATTTGAGGTAATTGGCTGGAAAACCATTGGCATTTAGTGATTGAAGGTATCTTGTGAAAGTTTGGTGTATTGTCCCAAAGGTGACCGGGTCGGGATCGATTTTTGTTAATGATGCTCATGTAATGTGAAATTCAAACAGCAGTAACAATCTTTAAACTTAGAGCATGCGAATAATTTACTGCTTCCTTGATTTGGATTACCTCATACATGTTAGAAGTAACCACAATCTTGCAATTCGCAGAATTATTTTTCGTAAGCATGTCTTCATGAATGACGATAGATATATTCGATCTAAATCTTGAATGGGAAACAGTGTAAGTACGTAGTTACATTTCATCTTTATCTCCACACATGTTTGAAGGGTTGCCATGAACAGAAATGGAAGCCACTTCAAAGCACTCCCACCGACAAAGTAAACACTTATTTTATACATGGCCGTTTTTATGAGAACAGCTTTGTGATCTTTCTTTATGAGAGTTTATGAAACGATACCGGTGTTCAGTGAAACCATTGATTACGGATGCATTCGGGTTAATTTATTTAAACGAGTGCCCTACTTGAGGCTATGGGTTCCTAGTAGCTCAGGTTATCTTATTCCACTAATTGATAAACGTGGTTTTGCTTCCTCAAGTTTGTAAATATGAATGCCATTTGAAAGTGTGCAGAACGATTATCATATTTTACTGTTATATTTAGTTAGATCAGTTAGTTGTCTTCATAAAGGTGACTTTTATTAATTCGATTTGAAAGTAAAGGTTGATATGAACTGGCATGGGTATTAAATAATAAAAATGATATGCACTGTTAAAACGTGAGAATAAGCTTTTGCCATAAAATAGATGTTAAACCAAATAAAGCAACAAATATCCAACAAAATATTTTATTCCAATAACTTGCAATATAGAAACCAGAATACAATGTTATTGTGTCACGTATAAGAAATTTAATAGACCAAAAGTGTCCATAAAATAGTGTATCGAATGCTTCGCTCAAATTTTTTGCAGCAATCGACGTGCCCACGCGTGTATTAAACTCCCCTTAAATATTCTGATCCATTGTAAGTCTGCGCGTATGGACATTTCAACTTTTTACGGTGCTACCAAACAAAGCTTATTTTCGAGTGTTATAAGAAACGGACGGTTTATTTAGCCATTGTTGGTGAACCATTTATCTCTTTAATTTATGGGGTAGCGTCGCGAATCGTGGACATATTTGTGTTGAAGTCAGCGCTCACGCAGTTGCATTGTTATGCGTAGGTAGCTGTTTAGAGCTTGCAACCCAAAAAGTTTTAACTCATCTTATTTTGAAACATAAAATATGAACTCACTGAAGGTGGATCTGTATCTGACTTATTCATAGCGCAAAATAAAAAGCTGGTTATGTACTTTCGTTTATTTGATTTCATAAATGCTAATGCAAAAATATATTTGGTAACGAACCTCAAACAAAATTGTCATCATTTTATTTAAAAACCTCAAACTAGTGAAAAATATTGTTATTAGCTTCATAGTTTATTTGAATTGCTAAAAGTGCTACTGAATGGCGTACGTAAATTATATTTTTGTTTGAATAGCGTCCTCGTACTTTAAGTTGAATTCCCGAAAATCAGTGAATATGAATGAAATACGATTCTACAAAAGTGTTGTAACCAATTCTTCAACCATGTCACCACTAATGTCGAATTCTGCGAAACCACGCAAAATAGACTTGTGCTCCTTTGCTCAGCGGGTGCCATTTTGTAGATATTGTATTGCACGACTACCGGCCTCCTGAATTCGTCACACAGCGTAACGTTATTAACCATTGTTTGAGCTTCGTTATGCACAAAGTAATTTTCTCTGGTTGAATTGTTGCACTTGTGGTGCACGGCAATAAAAACATTTATCAGGCTCATTCGGCGGGAGTAGGTGTTAACTTGTTGAACAAAGACCACCTCGACTGCTTGCCTCTGCTACTGTTTATTAACAATTAGCCGGACGTGACTCATTCGTGTGATACTCGAATTGTCTCGTTTCTGTTCTTGTGAGGTACAGCTGTAGTGTTTACTTGGATTGAACAAACTTATACACTGCGCCTACGCTAACATCATTGCGCTCTTCCGTATAGCTCCCAGATAAAAACATACTTACTATCTTCCCTTTTCTTCATGAGTCACATGTAGGACGAAAATATATTGATTCTTCGGTTTGACGTAGAACTGAGTGGACGTGTGTCGCTCTGCAGTGCATTCAAAGTGTGTGATTGGCTAGCCTAGTTAAAATCAATTCCTTGTCTCGCATTGCGTGTTCTTACCTGGGGGCCACTCCTACTGGGTTGTCCTAGAAAGAGACGTTAATATTAGTGCTGTTGCCGTGTCAAGTTGTGATTGAAAAAGTGATTGCGATTCGCTGGACTCGAACCGCCTCCTCGGTGACCGGTGACCGGACTGCTTACGCGCTGTGCCACCGTGACAGTTACTACTCGAGTCGAAACAGGGATCCGCTACGAGCGACTATCATCGCTGCTAAGCTACTATTGTGCGCGCTGGTGCGAGGCGTTGCTGTGCTTCGTATCTGCTTCGAAAATTGTACTGGCTGTTTCTTCTCTGGTAATATAGTACCGATTTGCCTTGTATTTTTATTACTTTTATAACTGCTCTGAAATTGTTTTTTGCTGTTGACATGGCTACAACACAACGCACCCCTCCTAAAACCACTAGATCGCCGACGAGTAACATAATAAAATCTCAAACTCGCTCAGAACCTGATATTACCACGGCGTGCGACTTTGTCAACAAAAATCGATACAAGCGAGCGCGACATGGCGACTCGCCAGAGGGCGCTACTGTTGATACTGATGTGAGTTCGCAGGAGCCAGAAGAGATCCAAGACATACTCGATAAGTGGAAGAAGGAGCAAGATGCTCGTGTCGCAGAATTACTGGCAGACCAAAAGAAGTTTATGGCGCAGCTGTCTTCGGACATTAGAGATATTAAAACCCAAAACAGTAAAATTCAAGCATCTAACTCAGAAATATGTAAGTCGAATGTTGGTATTGTCCAGTCAATCGATTTTTTAAATAAAAAGTTCGAAGATCTGAAGACGGAGGTGGAATTATTGAGGAAAGAGCGCCGTGACCAGCAGACCTATATTGAATGTCTCGAGCAGAGAATAGTAGATCTCCAGCACAAGTCAAGATCATCTTCCATAGAACTGCGTAACATCCCGCAAGCAACTGCTGAATCTAGCACTACACTAACAAAAACGGTGTGTCAGGCAGGTGCAGCTGTTGGCGTGCACATAAACGAATCCGAGCTGCGCGATATCTACCGCCTTCCAATCAAGTCTACTACCTCAACTTCCCCGCGGCCAATTGTTGCGGAGTTCACTACTGTGCAAACCAAGCAGACTTTACTATCTGCTGTGCGTGCCTTCAACAAAGGAAGAGTAAAAGACGATAAATTGAACACCACAGTCATGGGTTTGTCCGGTGATCGTCTTCCGGTGTACATTTCTGATCATCTTCCAGCATGCACCAAGAAGCTTTTCTTCCAAGCCAGGGAGTACGCTTCCAAATATTCTTTCAAGTATTGCTGGATCGCAAACGGCAATATTTTTTTGCGCAAAATAGATGGAGACAAACAGATCCTTGTTCGCTCAGCAAAGTGCCTTAGCCCACCTGTGAACCAAGTTGCCGTTTTTTGACTATCTTATAAAGCTATTTTTGTTTGTACTTTTTCTCTTATGTATTTTTTTGTTAATCTGTCAATTAGTATTAGTATTGCCAAATTAATGGCCACAGCAATTTATACATCATTACCTTCATTCACACTATTCATTTCACATACAACAAAACAACACAAACAAGCTATATTCACAAACACACGCATACCCAACTACAAAATACTTTATTCCTGCAACATACGCATATTACGCATGAATATAACATATACCCATACAACTGATATATACTGTCGTCGTCGTATATTGGTCCATAACTTTCCAACTTTGTTCGAAATACTTATTACCACATCTTTGCTCACGATTATAACGACCTTCAAAGCTTTTCTTATTCTGCATTATTTTAATTATTATAAATGGCTAACCATGATAATATTAATAGCGAGATAGACGCGCTGCATATTTCTAAATCACTCAAGTGTCAACCTGAGAGCTGCGCACAGTTTTTAAAGGATCCAACAAATGGTTTAAAAATATTACACCTAAACATTCGAAGCATTACTAAAAATTTCGACGAAGTTCCTGTTCTGATGCGGTTATTGGGTTTCCAGTGCGACGTGCTCGTGCTCACTGAGTGCTGGCTAAGCAAACTATCACACCTTCCGACATTGGATGGATTTACGTCATACTCAACTAAAAGAACATACAACCAAAACGACGGCTGTGCTATCTATGTCAAATCGTCTATAAAAGTTGACGTAAAGGAACCTTATTTTGATGACGCAAATTGTCTTGTGTGCTGCATAAAAGATATTGCAATAGTAGCCATCTATCGCCCACCTTCCTTTATAAACATTAACAATTTTATTGATAGCCTCGATAACGTACTCAAAATAACCTCTCCTACCGTTGTTCTGATTGGTGACATGAACATTGATATCAAAGTCGACAATAGTGATAGTCGCTCGGATGAGTACTTAACTTGCGCTGCCTCTAATGGACTTCTCCCAGCCCATCTGTTTCCAACACGACTCACTAACTGTCTGGATCACATTTTTCTAAAAACCAAAAAATCCGCTACTACTTTCGTTATCGAGTCATCCATAACTGACCATGAACCGCTACTATTATTTCTGGAAACCAAAACAACGAACAGAATTGGTAATCGTACTATGTCAAAAATAGACCACGAGTCGGCTGTTGATGATATCAAATCCCATGACTGGTCTCCTTTATTGACGGTTACTGATCCCAATGATGCTGCTGATGCTTTAGTAAGTCAACTTTCCTCCATTGTTACACAGCACACACGCGAATTTTCGATTCCAAAAAGAGAACGCAACTTGAAGCCCTGGATTACTCCTGGGCTTCTTCGTTGTATTAGGCACCGTGACCGCATGCATACCAAACTCAGAAAGTCACAAAATAATGAAATATTAAAAATCAGCTACACTCGATATCGCAATTTTTGCAACTCTCTTCTAAGAAAACTTAAACGGTTACATGAAAAAGAACAGTTCCACAATGCAAAAAATAATGTAAAGGCTACCTGGAACGTGATCAAAAAAATATCAGATCTTCAAACTCAGTCCTCTCCCTCTTTTGACCTATTGCATATAATGGATAACCCTAAGTCTTCGCTTAATCACGTTAACAACTTTTTTTCTAATGTAGGAAGCAGTTTAGCGTCAAAATTTAACCCTACATCGATTCTGTCCAAATCTGCATCAGACTCAGTGTCGCTTAGATCTATGGCACTCCTCGAAGTATCTGAAAACGATGTCGACTCAATCATTTTAGGTCTTCGGACAAACTGCGCTACCGGCTTAGACTCGATCCCTTCAAAATTAATAAAGGCCGCGAGATGTGTACTGGTTCCGATTATCACTCACGTTTGCAATTTATGTATCAGTGCTGGGGTCTTTCCCACGGCGTTTAAAAAAGCACTTGTTTATCCCATTCATAAGTCTGGGTGCAGAGACGATGTCAACAACTACCGCCCAATCTCGATTTTAACAGCCATGTCCAAGATCCTGGAGCGAATCCTTAATAAGAGCCTGACAAGCTTTCTGGGTGCAAACAATATATTAGCCAACAACCAATATGGGTTCAGAAATGGAGTGAGCACCGAGGACGCGGTTATGGATTTGGCTGATTGCGTAGCCAGGATGTTGGATAGTAAACGCAAGTGCCTGGGTATATTCTTGGATCTGTCAAAGGCTTTTGACACCGTTTCTGCCCCAGCCTTACTGAGTAAAATGGAAAGTATGGGAATACGCGGTGTCGCACTGAAAATCTTCGCGGATTACCTCAGAAATCGCACCCAAAAGGTAAAAATCGGCAAGCATGAAAGTGATGAGCTCCCAATCACATACGGCGTTCCGCAAGGCAGCATCCTGGGGCCCACTCTCTTCCTTATCTATATCAACGATCTCTGCAAACTAACTCTTGGTAATTGTAAGATCTTTACTTACGCGGATGATACAGCCCTTGTCGTAGATGGTGAAGACTGGCCCCAGACATACCATAACGCTGAGGTTGCGCTCTCCTCTGTTGTGAAATGTTTGTCAGATAATTTACTAACCTTAAACGTTGAGAAATCGGTACATGTTCCTTTTGCCATTAGGTCAAATCTCTGTCCCCCAAATTCCCTTATCTTGCATGCTCACGCCTGTAATTCCTCAACGCTTTGTCGTTGCCTCCCCCTTACTAGATCCTCTTACGTAAGGTACTTGGGAGTACTTATTGACCAACATCTTAACTGGCACCCACATATAACCAAGGTCGCGTCACGTGTACGTAAACTCATATACGTTTTCAAGAAGCTACGTAACTCAGCTGATAGTGAAACACTAAAACTTGTTTACTTTGCACTTTGTCGATCTGTGCTAACGTATTGCCTTCCTGTTTGGGGTGGTGCCACGCAAAATGTATTTATTCGCCTTGAGAGAGCCCAGAGAGCTATCCTGAAAGTAATGTTTTCTCGTCCACGAAGGTATTCCACTGTACAGCTCTACTCTGACTGCAAGGTTCTCACTGTCAGACAACTCTTTGTGCTCCTGTGTACCTTGCGTAAGCATTCAACGCGTCCCCCTGAGGAACCTACTGGCCGCCTCAAGCATAATGTTTTTCCTCCCGTACGCCACAGAACTGCTTTTGCCAAACGTCAATACTATGTGATTAGCACTATAATATATAACCTACTAAACAAAAAAATTAAAATATATCCATGCCTTAAACGTCAGTGCAAAACTTTAATTAGAGACTACCTTCAAACTTTGAATTACGAAGAGACTGAGGATCTTCTGCAGGGTATCTGTTCATAGTCTCGTATGACTTAGTTACCTATAGCTACATTTACACAGTACTACACACACACTTTCTACACATACACATACACTCACACACACTCACCACCTTGTTTTCGTATGTACATTGCACATTGGCCTAGTTATTTAATTCTTTCATTCGTTTTTTTTTTTCTGTTTATATAGTTTAGTCACACTATTTTGTTAATTTGGTATTTCTGAAATGTCCTCTTATTAATATGACATGACTTTTTTACGGAGAATCACTGACTTCTAAGTTACAGGCCTACACCTAGTTTAGGAGTCAGGGTACCTCATATTGTTGTCCTAAATAAACCTTTATGTTTTTATAGTCATAGTGCAACATTTGTAAACTTTGTGTGAAATAAACTATTTATTTATTATTATTTATTTATTATTTATTTATTACCAGGATGTTAAGCTAATAAATAACAGACTATTTGCCAAACCTTGATAAATGAGTTATTATGTTAACATAGACTTATGAAGTCAAAATACTTAACATGATGTCTTAAATATACTTATAACAGAATATCCAGTTACATAGATTCATTAAGTTCGTGCATAATAATGCCGAATGTGGACAAGCTTTTCATCTTATTCCCACATATTTGTTTCAAATTGCTCACAGGGTAGTTAAAGTTCATACAACATTCAAGGTCTAATGTTATTTGCTTCCTAAATTGAATCTTACACCCCCAAGTTCACAAGCACGAACAATTTTACGTTAGCTTTAATTTCATTAGCTTTCTCACTTAAGTGTTATGGTTGGTTATTTCGGTATGTAGCTGTGTTGTTCATATTAGTTAGTCAGTTAAAATTAGAACTTTAATAACTTTCAGTCGCTTTTATGATACTTGAACGACCTGTGCTGCAAAAGTTAGTAGTGTTCTGGGTTACATGTTTTTGAGCTCATCAAAAATAATCGTTGTGAGGTTTGACAATTAGCCATGTTATCTCACTTGTTAACCCCATCTCGCACAAATGTTAACTGTCAAAGTTAGCATGTAGTTCTCATTTCCTCCCACATTCATAATTTATTTAGATGAGCAATCAAGCCATCGGCATCGATGCCAATTTCATTTCAACAAGTCCGGTCCAATTTTTGAAGTAGGCATTTCCGCTGATAAAATTCTTAATTTTCCAGTGTATTGACCATTCAGGCCATTATTAGTTAACGCACCAGTTATGCGAACAAGGTTAATCTGCTGATATCAATATCTTCGTTATTGGACCGGTAGGTACTTGTTTCGGAGTACTGACATGAATTGTAATTAAAAAAGACAACCGCCGCCTTTGTGTTTGTCAAAGCGATTCTGATATTAAGATCCTGGTTAGGATAAAAAATAAGTAAGTATCAAATACTTTAATGTTTTCGTACAAAGCCTTTACGACGTCAATTTCAAATCAAAGATGAACATAAACCGATACGTTTTTGTAGCTGCAGCAATTTCAAATAAAGAAACTTAACGATCGCAATGGGTAATTCACCTACTTTCTTAGCTAGGCATAAAGGCGGGCCAATAAAATTGAATGCACTAAACGTAACATAAGTCTCTTGGTAATTACACCGGTCACGCCTGTATAAGTTTTAATTAATCGGTGAATTACACACGTATGAGTACTTTATGCTAGTATCGGAGCTGTTGTCGTTGGAGCTTGTCGCGTACTGGTTTACGATTGGATGTTTCTATTCGGTCTGTCTGAACGTCACGACTTTTTAGAATAATATAGGTACCTAATTAAGAACGGACGTTTTAAGAAAAAAAGAAACCACTATCGTCTGTTTATTACCTACACTAGATATTCATTATTATTTTTTTTTCACTATTTCAAATTGTGATTTTAAACTTTATTGACGATCTTTAACTTTGTAAAGTTGCACTGTCTTTTGGTAGAAATATTAACAAATTCTTTAAGCCTTTAAAAGAACTAGCATGCTGGCCTCATATGTCTGAAGAATAGATGACTACATTTTATAAAGATAAGGTCAAATTCTGTAGTATTTGCATATTTACGAATTCTAGCTACATAATTCACCGTTTACTTTCTGACGTATCGTGCAACATTGGAAACGACCCAACGACTTCGAATGTGCAGTTGGTACGCGTCGATGATAGTTACTACTGCTGTCAATGACGGCTTCATTCTGAACTCAACTCTTATTTCCGCTCATTTAACATTAATTTTAATGCGTTCGTACATCTAACCGAACTGCTTACGCAAGTGATGTGCGCTTGACATTATACTGATTCCATAGTTTCCGTTAGAGATTTTATGACGTGATTGTAATTATAGGACAATGAAGGCATTCAAGTTTGTATCCTGTGAGTGACCGTTATTTTTTATCACAATCTACATATTTAGGTGATATAAATATATACAAATTATTTTTTGGACGGTATGACAATAACGATGACTTGAATGTCTGTCCATTTGAAAAGTATACGAACTTTATAAGGGATCCAGCTGTTTCTCAACTATGTTGGAGACCGCTTCAAGCTACCCTGAAGCATCCGAGTATCTGCGTTCAACATTAAATGATTAAAGGTATATATATCTGATCTAGACAATATACCTATAAATTAACTGTCTTACTGGTAAGAAAAGTCAGCTTCACGTGATTTGAAGTGATCACGTTGCCATCGCAATATCGTTTGCGCTTTCTCTCAGTACGGCAAATAGCTTGACATCATGACAATTCATTTGTGATCTTTATCGGTTTTAGGTAAATGTTTGGATTTACGGATGACGAAGTTCATAATTTTGTTCAATAATATGGATAAATTGCAAGTCAGTTTTGACCACAGTCTTGTATGCATTGATCAATACATTCAAGAATACTGTTACAATTTTCGAAGTAACTTAAAACCGTTATCAATTACGTCGATTCGTTCAAGATCACAATTACGTAGGAATGTTTATGAATTGTAATAGTTGGTGTTTGGTGCTGTTTGTAGTAAAAATGCAGTTCTATTTTTGTTTATGTAAGTTTTGGGAGGCAATTTTAAAATTAAAAGTTATTTTTGGAACGATATATGTATGTATTTCAGACTGATTAGTTAAACTTTTGAATTGACTTTGAACACTTGCAATTTGAACGGACAGTGCACATCATAAGCAAAATACTTATCAGCATCTGTAATTCACTATCCATTAGTCGTGTATAGGAGCTTTTTCTTTTCTTTATGAATGAGCAAGAAATATTGTACCTACATGTACATAAAAGGGTAGTCTTCGACTAAGTACGGAAGTAAGTACTAACAGCTTAGTGCCCATAAATCATGACTCAAAAGAGCTAACCACAAGCCTAAATCAATATTAAAATCAAGAGTTCCTAGCTTTTATAGCCTAGTAATATTTGTAGCCGAGACTAGTAAAACTAGCATTTAATCAACGAGGTACATTGTTTTACTACGGTCGTGAAGTTAATTAACTATAGGCTGATACGGAAATTGGAACTGGTCAAGTGTGAGTCGGAACTATCGTCAGGGCAAACGAGTAAGATCAAAACTTTTTCGTCTTTTGTCATTTTTCAGTCTTTTTGCCCTTTCTTTTTTACATAACTAGCCGTTTTCACGCAGTTTTACCCGTTCTATTAGGTACTCCTGCACGTACCAGGATATAACCGAAATATACCCGATACGATACGATATATAATTTGGAATAGTATATACCTAGTTTTCCAACAGTGAAATTATTTTTCAAATCGGGTCAGTAAGTAATTTTGGAGCAAACAGGGTACAAACAAAAATTTTTTTTTTTCTTTAGTATATTAGTATATAGATAAATCGCAACACATACCTACTGTACAAAATTTGCGGTGACTTGTGTTTGTTAAACATGTTACTGAATTTTAGAATCTCATTCCTCCTCATGTCTCCACTGCAATTTTTTTTAATACTTCATATTCTACTTGCAAAATTATTTCGCAAGTAAAATATAAAAAGTCATGGCAGACCATCACGAGAAGACAAAGTTAGATTAAGTTAATTCACATTCAGTATTTTGTGCGGCGATGCAAATCACAGTTCTGACTATTTGTCTCAAGAATCGTGAGCCGGCCATTATAATATTAAAATTTTAATCATATTTCAAGTTTTCTCTTCTGAGGAAGTGTGGGAGTTGGCTACATGTTTCAGATATTATTATTATACCTATGCTGAGTTATGTATGGTAGAGGTTACCGTGTTAAAACAGACATAATCGTCATTTTCCATTATCTTCGCTTGAAGATAATGTAAGTCCTTATCTTGCAACTGAATACTGCAAACAAATTATAGAAAAAATCCTTAGAGAATAGAACATTTCCATGAAAAGCTTACATGTTGATTTAACACAAGCGATAAACTTAAAAAAAATAAATAACAAGCTATTAAGAGAAAACATTTTGATTACCACTCCGCCACTAGTTTATTACTCCTGAACCAGGAAATATATGGTCAACAGAATAAATAAAACCAGCCGTTTCACTTATTAGGTTTACACATTTCTGTTATGCGGCCGCCTCTACGGGCGTGAACCAAGCGCCTTTCCGGCCAAGGCACCATTCAACCAGCAATTCATTTATTCCTAATGTAAATGTTATAGAAAATTTATGTAAATTCATATTATTACATTACACCCGATAGCAATTTACTGACTGTATAAATATGAATACCGCATACCGAGTGGATATTTACGCGTCTAATATGAAGTAAACCCATTGTAACATTGTCGAATTGTAGAAAGTCTTGTGTAATATTATAAATGAATTTTATTCCAATGTCGTTTATCATAGATAATTTGTTCCTTTTGTGATGTTTTATTGCAACCGGAGTTTATAAATTTGTCTGTGTTGTGAACTTTGTATGGGATATGAGATATAATGTTTACTGGTGTTTTCTTATGATGCAAATAAAGTCTTCAGTTGAGAGGAAACAGGTTGCAGTGGCGATATTGTGAACAGTGGCTGGTTTCAATAAGTTGCACAGTATTTACATAAGAGTACATGAGTTGACACACATGATAATTGTGTCCAAGAAAGCGATACACTTGTTGAAGATTATATTCTCAATCGAGCTTTAATAAAGAGATTTCAATACACTTTTCACTCTATATCTACCGTCAGTAGGTACTTTATGCATGAAAGATGACATTACAAAGGACGAATATTCTAGAAACTTAAGTTTACAATAAAATGTTGATTAGTGGAACGATTCTGTTCATAATAGACATTGTGGTTATCTCTTAATTTAATAGGGCAAGAGTAAATAATGCCGACTCTAAACAAGAGATAATACAAACTAGACGTTATAATGAACTTTGTAATAACGCAAACATTGATTAAGTACAAGTGTAACAAATATTTGCTTGAAGATTATTTGTTGTTATTATGGAGAAATTGTGGACGTAAATATTAATTTTCCTTCGAGAAATGTAAACGAGATAGGTATAAATAACTATGGAATACGTGAGTATTGGTGTAGAAATAAATACAAAGGAAACATAATATACATACAAAAATAGTAAACTATTCAAAAGTTTTCAACTATGGGATATCAAAAATATACATAAAACGTGTAGGTAAATTGTTGTGCTGGTTTTTGGATATCTTGATATTGAATATCAGATATTTTAAATCAATCTCTTTTTAAATGATTTTTGAGTGATTCAAGAACAAACATCAAACCTACTTTTGCCAACACTTTTTTGACCGGATGGTTTTTCTCTGTACTTATTCTTTTCCAAACTCACTTTTCAGTCCCGATCGGCGAACGAAGTTTCGACTCAACTGACGGATTACTTATTTAACTTTTCTGATTCACGTCAATTCTATTTATCCTTACATGTTAGAAATTCGAAAACTAATATTAATGAAGCTCTGTGTTGTTAGAGGAAAATAAAACTCCTGTATTAGCTGACACAAACAATATCTGACATAAAATAGACAAACAGATTTGATCGATGATGTTTTGATAAAGGTCAACATAACAACATTTCAGGTTTTTGCGAGCTAGGTTCGGATGTCGACTAACGGTTATTGAGTTCTTCAGTACAGCTCTTTTATAATGGTATATCTTTTGTTATCCATCAATCACTTAGGTATATTTGCTTCTTGACTAATTTCATATACCAAGATGTAGTCTTATTAGGTACTTTACTGGCAGCTTGAGTAAGTTACAATAAGCAAGTCAAATATTGTATTTTATTAAAAAGCCTTATTCTTATTCACCTCTTACTCGAATTTTAAGGACTTCACAATCAAGACATAATCGCGCCAAAAAATTATACAATGACTTAATTAATTCTGTTAACATAAACGCAATTAAATCAGCACGTGTGTTACAAAATAATCATTACAAAGTCATTATTATGTATGTCATTTCATGTACGAGTATATCGATTCGCGGAAAAACCGTGAGCGAGATTACAATGAGCAAAACAAATTAACTTGTATGAACTCTGGTTTGGATGGAACCAATTCATTGTTCTTGTCGCCACGTGCTATAGGTACCTAAACAATATAATGGTTTCCGAATTACGGTCATGAGGCCAATTTCAACAGAGATAGCCATTGCTAAGCAAAAGATAAAGAGGCATGTGTGTGTATAAAGGCTGCACTAATTTTATCCAATTTTAAAAAATTGACATCCTTGTCCTGTATATTCGTCTGTTTGTACCCTAAAGGCTCCGAAACTACTTAACCGATTTGAATAATTTTATACTGGAGGACAGCTACACTCTTCCCGCGTAACATGAGCTATATTTCATCCCAGTATAGGCAGACGTTCTCACGGGACGCTAGTAAACCGCGGGAAAGCTTTTCCCTGCTGATTGGGGATCCTGTTGCCTGTATAGGTCTTTTTCTTCTTCTTGTTCACGACAGTCGTAAAACTACCATCAAACTGTATTTCATCATAGGTGTTATCTATTAGTTCTGTCGTTTTCACAAGGCAACTTTGCTACTCGGTAGGTTTAGGAGTTAAAGTTATATCGTTCTCGGTGCAATCAGCTGATGGGGTCACGTGGTGAGGCGCAAGCGAGTGCGCGGGGAGCGACGGTGTTGCGGGCGCGGGGGGCGGCTCTTGTGCCGAAGCAGTGGCCGGCGCAGCGGTGCCGCTCTGCGCGGGCGTGAGGAGCGGCAACGGTGTCGACGACGGCACGCAGGGCGCATGCGCGCTGGTCGCTGCTTGCTGCCGCGAAGACGACGCACTCGGGACGCGCTTGGCTTCGTTATTTGAAAACAAGCCGTTGCTAAATTTTGCGCCAATATTTTGTTCACTTTGTGTCTGATATTGAGTACTTTTAATGTTTTCTATCTCTTGCTGTAATTGAAATAATTCCGATGCTTTTACGTAATCTGTTTGGATACAGTGGATGTTTTGTTTAAGCACTAAAATGTCTTTAAGTAGGCTCGTTACATCCACGTAAGTAATCGAAAGTCACCGGCGGAAGACGGTGTAAATCTTTTGCCACGAAGGTGGGCAGTGAAGCGGGCTCTGTTTCTTTTAGAACTTTAATAATATCATGTAGTAATCGTTTGTTCTTGCCGTCCCCTTTTCTTGTTGAGCGACACTTTGCTGCTTTGAAAAGGATGGTTTTGGCGGTAGTAATATCAGCCTCTTTAAAGTTAGATTCACATATCTGCACCAAACTTATTTCGTCCATAATATCAATTTTACATTGTTATGGTACGTTTACACGCTTGCCAAGCCTTCGCAAGCCTCGACAATCGCAAGCGTGTAAAAAGGGCGCTTGGCTTGGCTTGCGTGAGCTTGTGGGAGCTTGCTTCCGATCCAGGCGAGTGTCGGTTTTTTCACGCAGATCAAAGGGCGTTTGTGGCAAGCGCTTGCGACGCATTTACATGTTGGTCTGCGTCTTGTGATCTCGCGGCGAGTACGCGCTTGCTTGATTTTATAAAAAAAATTGTTGCTGGTCGAATGAGGAGTCTTTGATTTCTAGAATATTACCATATGGAATCCTGCATTTTCGTCATCATCGAGCTATCCATTTTTTTGTTTTACATTGCTTACATGTCAAATAAAAGTACGCTAAACCAATTGCAATAGCCGTCGCAATTTCGGTGTCCGTCATGCTTGGACGTATGTTGCAGACTGATGCATTTACAAGCGTGTAAACGCCTTCCAAACGCCAAACGCGATTTGTGGAGGCTTCTGGCTGTTTGCCGTTTGCTACGGCTTGGCAAGCGTGTAAACGTACCATAAGAAGCACAGTAGTTCATTGATAACTAGGTTATTGCACTGATTCGACATTATACTATTTCATTAATTAGGCGGGTAAGTAGTACAGGTGTGTTGACGCACAACCGTACGCGGAAGCGGCGCGCGCGGGGAAAACAAATACTTTGTTATAAAAGGCTCTTGATGGGCATTGCAAACTCGCTGTCATAGTTCGACGAGTGGGGAATATCTGCAAAAATACCAATTTCAGTACCATTAGATATTAAAGGTTTTAAACATGTCAAATACAATGAGGTATACGCTCCTGTGGTGCGTTACACATCTCTGAGATATCTCATTTTTACAGGGTAATATTAATGAACATTTCGACTAAAAACTTTCGCTAAAACAGAATTCAAATACTCTCTACTTACTTACAAATATTAGAAAACGTTACAACGTATATTTCTCACGCTACTATAGTTACTGAGTAAGTAGTACACTGTGATAACAGAGTCGGTTCGTCGGTGTTTTTGAAGCCACATGTTGCATACTCTTGTTACCAAAACAATGTTATGTAGCCTCATTTGTATGAGAGTTTGTGTGAGCACCTACTTACCTACGTGTGTGTTATGAAGGCAACGTTAGGAAATTGAGGGAGAATTTTAGTAAAACAGTGTAGATTTTAGTTCACAATTTAATTAAGCTCTTAAACGTTAAATGAGACGGCAAGAATCAATTCTAAATCCAGTATGAAAGTTAAAAAATACTCAATACGAATCCTGTTTGACAATTGTCCACAATTTAGGAGCTTACAATTGACATAAGACCGTAACTTACCATTTACAACTTAATGCTTGACCATTTGACTCACTCATAATTTCACTAATAAGCAAACACGCCCTTTACAATATAACTAATCTAATATAGAGCGAAATAAGATTAGGATCAAGCAAATCAATTCTGTTTGTTAAGTAAATGAGTGCCCGTATGACGTCCTTAGATAGGATCGTGTTAATAAAATTCCCCCTATGAACAGAGCCATTGTCTCTCGGAAGATAAAGCAATTTGTTTAATTAAAACACCCACAAGCATGCTCGGGTGTATATTGAGATAAATAACGTAGTTATTAAAACATCTAAGTTAGGAGTAGTTTGGTGTGAATGGTGTCATACGAGTACTTTTGTTTTAATGTGAGGTAACGTGCCCAAATGCGCCCTTTATAATTCTTTATTATTGAGTAGGCTTCCTTAAATTACATAATAAAAATATACATAGTTACTGCTAAATACACGATTTTCAACAACCTTCTAATTACTAACCTAATTAAATTGAATATTTTTATATTTTAATGTACTTTGTAGTTTATATAAAACTACTGTTCCTTTAAAAGTACTTTGTCTAACTTTACACTGGTAAAATATGTGTCACATAATTGTAACTTGATATTCAGTCGGCAAAACTTGATGTCATTTCAATTGCACTTGCATGACACCTAACGATGTTAGCGTGAATAGCATCTATAACATTTGCCGATCAATTTTACTATCGACTGGATCGATTCTAAACAGAACATTCCCATCACTAGTTCAGAGCCCGAACCACCAGAGTTGATAATTATAGCCTTTGAGCGGTTAAGCAAACACAGCACTAAACGAAATTTTAATAGCCTGCTGTCTTACTTTTAAATATGAATAAAAATAAATTATAGACTAGACTTGCATACTAAAAATCAATTTACATACTGATGTCATAAACAGAATTGGGGTTCTTTAAAGAATTTTTCATATGTCCAAAGTTATGAGTCAGTCCAGTTTTTTGTTTTGAACTTCGTGGAATAAATGCATACATTAGTCGAGGTATCAATTATGTGTCTGTTTGTCTGTCAGTATTTATGATTCGCGATGACCCAAAACAAAGAAATCAATAGGAATCAATGGATTCCAATAATAAAGATCGTGAGGTGATTTATGAAAATAGTTTTTGCTGGTGGTTAGCTTTTTGCATTGATTTTATCATTTTTACCTTCTAGAATCCTACTTTTTGTAGAAGTACCAGGGAAAAATCCAACTAGAATTAAATATAATGACGAGGAAGTCTTGCCTCATTCCCACTGGATTCCCATATCGTTGGAAGGAGAGAAAAAACAGAGTTTGCATTATTTTTTGTAAGAAAGTTTACCTACCACGACAGCAAAAAGCCACCTAAAGCGAAAATGGTTTGCGTAAACTAACTTCCCAAAATTGTTTCCACGTTAATTGGAATTCGATTTGTCCAAATTCAAGGGGTGACTATACGTTATTGGATTTCCTCTTCTCACCCTTTGCCATGTGAGGCTTGAAAAATCAATGGTTCCTACCCTCTCATACTTGGTTACTCATTCGAGTACATGTTTCAAATTCAAGAATTCACTTTCGCATTGTTTCACTGAAGGATTTTAAAGTGTTCAACTTTGAAGGTCTCAGTTCTGTTTGGAATCTATTGTAACCTCTTATGAGTTTGGGAGAAAGAGAACTAGAAAGTGAGAAAAATTCAGTAAAGGAAGGATTTAAAATATCACCACAGGCACTTTTAATACATACCTATGACATATCACCTACAACCTATTCTACCACATAATCAGAAAATATAAACTATTTTTTCAAAAAACTATCTTCTTCGTAATACATGAACAATGTAAGCAAGCATGTCTCATGTGGATTCCCAATTTTAACATGATTGATCTGACCCGACATGATTGATTAACAAAAAGAAATAATATTTCATCACGCACCCCTTTGGGACTTGTTGCCAGGATTATAAAAAATAGCCCTAAGAATTTTTTCCCACCAATGGTCCCTTGTCCAATCACAGGAGAACGTTCGTGTTTTTGGAAGTCTCGGAAAGACATTTTGGGTGTTTTTCGAAGTTATTTTTTTATTTTAAAACGTATCTACGCATTAGGTTATATTTTTTCAAGATTGATAGAAAATATACTAACTACTAAGCCAAATGTAGTGACTTTTTCTGGTCGTGTACATGCAGCCTAGAAAAGATAAACATGTTCACCGATGAACTTTTTGACCTCAAATATACGAACAAAAACTAAAACATAGCATTTAAAACAAAAACCAATAACGTCTCGACAAAAAATCCCGTTACTTTTTATGCAAACATATCCATCCGACTTCTTTTTTCCACCATACAATCTTCACATCATTGCTTTAGTACCTAATTGTGGATGTAAGCTTGAACGATGCAATATTTATACGTTTATCGATTCAAAGTGTACTATTATGAGTCATAATCATAAGTGGAATTGCACAATCACCGTCTAAACGTTGTCCAAGCATGTAATTTTAGCGAATAAAAACAAACAAGCTGTAATGTTTAGAACTGACCAGTTTAATGAGCATGATGATGAAGTGAAATTGTTTCATGTTTCTTTTGGGCGGCTGGCAAAAAAAAACCTCATCCGGCACACTGTGTAATATCATCTCATCTACCTAGACTTTGCCTTACTATGTTGGGGACTGTTTCCAGTCTGACTGGATGCCCCCATGGTACTCGGCTGAGTACCAGTGTTTTAGACGGAGCGACTGTCTATCTGACTATCCTCGACATTGCAGTTATCTGGGTAACCAGATATCCCCCGGCAAGACTGGCTGTTAGACTTTCTGGCTTATGACTGCGAACTACAACACTCCTAAACCCAGGTCATAAGTTTTGTATTTGCTGTAATTTCCTACGTAAGTTAACTAAATATCCTAATCGATTAACAACAATTAAACCAATTAATTATTTGGCTACCATACAATCTAAAGGTCAATATCAATATTAATATGGATGGATACAAACAACGACTTCATTATTATTTATAAGTTATCATAAAGTAAACCACATGCGTGACATCGCTTGTCATGTCTGCGCACTATCCTCATTAACTAAGTGCCATTAACATCAATGCTATATTAATCGTCAATTTTATAATCGAAATTATTGTTTCTCACAGCAATAAAACCGTTGAATGTTAAGTCACAATTCCATGTGGCACTTCATTGAGTTTAATTGCACCCATCTAGATAATTGCTTCATTCGATTTTAAAACTTTCACATTGAAAGCCTGTCGATTCTAATGTGTCCGATAAAGATTATGTGTACCTTCTAATTTGACTTAACAATTATTTAACAAGCTTCCAAAGTTTAATGAGTTCATATTTTTTATATCTAATTCGGCAATTAAATAACAAGCCTTTAACGGCCCTTTTTAATACGGGTTTTCACTGATAAATGTATTACCGTTATTTGGATGGGACTGTGTTGGTTCTTTAACAAAAACTTGGTGTAATTATGCTGTTTATTTTTATTGGTGGTAATAATGTATTGTTTACAATGTTCAGTTGATGATGAGTTGTAACTGTTACTGCCGTCCGTTGTAAAACCAACCCTTTAGTCATTAAGCGAATATAAATATTTATGTGTTAAGCATTACTCTTGAAATTTTTTTGGGTAAAATAAAAATGTACCTAAGTTGTAATTTCTAATGATATTCATAAACAATGCGGTGGGAACTTTTGTCTAGTTAATTATGCATTATTATAATCGTTTAATCCTCGAAGCTTATTCAAATTGTACTTTCGTCACGATTTTTACATATTACATAGGTACTATATTTTACCTGTTTTACGACTACAAACATTAGGTACAGAAAACACAATCATATCTGTGACTAGTATCCATAGTTTTGTGTTTACAATTCTATTCGCGGGAAAAACATAGGTACATTGTGAAAGCGCTCAGTCCCTATATTCGCTGGGCTCCGAACTGAGAACTCATCCATTTGGATATCCAGGCACCTGTAGGTTTTGTGACCCAATTCTAGCTTTTACTTTGACCATAGGACAAGCATTGCCATCCGAACGTATCACTTCAGCTGCAGTTTTGGGCATGCTTCCATATCAGTAGGTACCACCTATTCGTGTATAAATGTTCAGATATGCTTTTTGATTTATTAAAGTTGCTCTTTAAGAATAAACAGGTAATTGTTACTATTAATGATGTCTGCATTTCTTGTGCTTTATAGGGAAACTAAAAACGAAAAGAAATGAATTGTACGACTCTACATGATTATTGTGATATTATTTTATTTCAACGCTAACATAATGTTATGTTTATATGATATTCCATACTTCACAGCTCAAATTTTGCTAAACACATATCTTCACATGGCAATTTCTCGGTACAACTTGGTTGAACACCTGCGCTTAGAAATTGGAGACATTCGTATTGTATCCAGTTTCGATTGCGCTTACTTCATAGTAACTAGAGTAACTATAGCACCTACCTAAACCGAATGTAATATTTTTTGTTTCTAGGTAGGTAGGTATTATGAATAATTTATGTTGTGAGCTTATGGTCTTAACATTTTTGGATTGGTTTTCCGAGACGTAAGTTTTAAGCGTACGTTTAGATGCGGAAGCCAGCTTATGAAGCTACTCCAATCTGTAGGTATTATTTCCCATTAAACCTATACCTAGATTGTACCAGCTCGATGTGCTGGCGGACCTATGTACTTTGTTTGCTAAAAAGTCATTTAGAGTTCATTCTTGCTACTTGTAATTATGGTACTGATACGTACTGATAGAAGTATTGATCCTCTATGGTTATTATTCCTCATAGACCACACGAAGTGTTGAACTTTATAGTACGTGATGTAGAAGTAAAATAAGCAAGAGATTTGTAAAATAACACATACTCAACTAGCACGATGCTGTTTTGTTAAATCAGTTTCTGAATGGGAATTTTGCCAAGACGTGCAAAATGCAATAACATTTATTTATTAGAAAGCCACTAAGTGGTGCGTTAGATGCATAAAGCATGAATTTTCGAAGAACCATAGAATTTAGTTCGTAAATCTAGTTCTCTATTACCCAACATGAATCTTACAATTGTCTCTTGCTAAAGAGGTGAGTAGTTTGTAGTATATTTGTACGCCTGATAGCGCAAAACATATTAAACAAATTTTATCTTTGTCTTTAACTAAAATCATGCAGAGTTGAGTATCTGAAAATCACTTTCTAGGTTTAACTTATTTACTTCTAAACGACTTCATTAGAAACATTAAAACGTCACCCTAATTCCATTAAGGTACTCAATAAAACCAACTTTACATAAATTAACAACGGTGTGTGGCTATAACAGACAATTCTCTTTAGAACAAGCTTTCTAAAATTAAACAATAACCCAATTCCACCGGTGGTCATGGGCTCATAAATTTGAATGCACTCAAACAGAAAGAGTCCATATGTCACTGTTGAAAGCCCTTTCAACTGTAAAACAAACAATATTTTGCTACCGTCTTTTATAATTGAAGGTAAGCAACAGATGGGAACAATAGCTTCTTAGGTTCCGTAACCCTATTATGCTTTGAAGAGAAACAAATGTTAGAGTAAAAACATGGTTGTAACAATGAGTTTCGGTAGCCGTTGTCCGGTTTCCGTGGAATAAAATAATAAGGGGCTACTGGATGTGTATTGTCGTCTTTGAGCCCCGTCGAGCTTAACTTGAAGTGATTGCCCACTGAGAAGTAGATTCCAAGAATGCTGTATTCGCATTCTTTTCGCTTTGTTTCTTCCTTATTTTGGGTTTGTTCTATTTTGGTTGTGAAGAAAAGCGTGACAATCTAGCTACAATATTTATTTTTCAAAATGCGGATGAAATTGCGTGAAATTTTGACATCTGTAAGCAAATACACTATTGTTTTATTTTCAGCCTAGCATTGGTTAAGGCACGCCATAGCACTGTTTTTTTTTAATATTCATTGGTTTTTATCATTGTTCATCTGGGCGAATACATAGCCTTGACTAGCTAGTTGTTACAGAACCCATGTCTCTTCAAACATTCTCATAATCGCAATAATATTTCGTTCTAAACTACATTCTCTTAAGTGATTACATACATTTGTTTTCAGATTCCAATGCAGCTGAGAAGTTTGTTTCACCTTAACACAATGGCGGAAAGCGATAATATTCCACAAACTGTGACCATTGATTCCTATAGCACCTAATTATAGACTCGATATATTTTTCTGAATTCGACAACTAATCACAAATCTCTATTGTAAGCACAAAGGAATAACAAGGTAGAAAAACATCAGGTATATCGAGTATCAATGCGCAATTTATCTTTTGTGGGGACGAAATGCGACATAGTATCTATTACTGTCAGGACAACATAGAAATTGCATTCAAAACGCAATCGAATATTTTTATATACAATGGTGCTTGAACAAAAAATCCCGGACAATCGCCTTTGTAACTCGAATACTGATCATTATCGGAGTTTGAACAGCTTATCTGTGTCGCAGAGGAGCCGATCGCATACTAATCTGTGATTATACAACTGCCTAATAAGTTTCTCCTCAATTACACAGTAGACTGGGAGTAAAATTGAATATTCAATACGGTATAAAGAGCCCGCTCGGATTATTTCAGTGTTATTGAACACAGTTAACGTTTTATTGATTAAGAAAGTGCGTTGCTTTGTACTATTCATTAATAGCAAGTTAAATTACGGATTAATTAAAGATTCACTTAATGTGTGCATATGTAGCAAAGGCAAAAATCTAAATGTGTCCGTATCTGTGAACTCGTGAAGATTTCTGATATTATGTAGCACGTTTCTGTCAAACAATTAAAACTTAAGGAAACACATCGAAGGCGGTTGGAATTTCTATTCACGTTATATAATTTGATCTGTTCTGCAAACAACTTAAGATATTGTACCTTTGTATTCGTTAACCGATGAGCAGAATTCTAAACAGTTAACATGTATCACCAGGATAATAGTACCATGAAACCTTGGCATTGAGTGGAAGCACGTACAGTTCAATAACTGCTTAGATTTCAACACAAAGATTATAAAGTAGATTTAAGGTTTTCCGTGTTAGAATTCGTAACACCGTTCGAAGCTATTAGAGGTAGAAGGAAAATAATCACACAGTTCTGTTTTTGTGTGTAACTTTGTTTCAAATAACTATTCAAAGAATAAATATAGCTATTTTAGGAGATCGAAGGTTCTCTTCTTTAATATGTCAATATGGGTCTCAACTACTGCTTCTTAGTTTGACTGGGTTATTTAATGATACTTGGTCATTTGGGCCTTGTACGAGTATACTTATAAGTTGCTCTACATACATATGTAATGTAAGAAAAACTGTCAGTTATTCAGGTACTGAGCTAAGGTCCTTTATCCCTAAAAATGAATTTAAAATATTCATTGATAAGAAAGACATACTTGCTCTCTATAGTACTAAAGTATCATGATTTTTTGTCGTCAAATAAATTGGAATATCTCGTAAGGTCCCCGACATTGACAGATAGATCACAGATGGTTGCACAATGGTATCATAATAAGAAAGACGTGATCCTAAGAAAATATTCACGAAATACCAAAGTGAATTGATATTTTATAATAACTTGCGTTTATGAAATGGAGGTGCTGACCCTTGTAGGTATGTATTTTTGAGCTCAAATCATTGACACTGAACGGATGCTCAACTTAAAATAAATAACTTGGAAAAAATCCTGGCCTTTATATTACCTACCCATGGAATAATTTAAAGTACAAAACTTCTATAAGGCGTGACTCTTCTACATAATATAAGCTCGTGCCTTCTGTGGGTCAAGACTAGAACATAATAGCCAATAATGAAGCGAAAAAGGCTAGCGCATCGTGAAATCCACAAGGCCGCAGACAAGCATCATTCGCAAATCAATTTCAAAGACACCGACTATTGAGATAATCATAAATGATACCATGTCCGCAAAACGTATTGAACTTGAAGGTGTGATCGATCGAGCGTGACCGCATAAATCGCAGGAGACTATTAAAACCTCTTGAGGTTCAGAAAACACTGGTATTGAAATACATTCAACGTTAAAATGCACTTTGTAAGATATCGACGGCGCTTCCCATTCATTTTAACGGTAGGTGTGGCATAACATGCGTCGTCAAGGAATGACGAAATAAATGAAAATCGAATTGTTAAAATTTCTAACGGTCTCTTTGTTGGTTAGCGTGCAAGTTTCATGGCACGTTACGAACGCTCGCTCGGAAATTCTGCAGCTGTCAACTATATTTCGGACCGCGACAGCTAGCCTTTGTCCTCGCACAGATACGACTTCATATAAATGTAGTTTATGTGAAATATACAAAAAAAGAATGAACCTCTCAAGAGCTAAGTCTCACGAAAAAAATATTTCATCTATTGTGATACGTTCTACACAATAAACGTTGGTCGTATCGTTGGCGCATTAAAAAGTATTCATGCGGTATTTTAAAGGTCCACCCATGGCATTGTGTTAAATCGCAAGGATCTTGACACTTCCATATTTGTCATCTTTTCTGAATCGTCTTTAAATTCACCGAGTTTAGTTTCGGTCTTTCCTGCCTTTATATTTGAGCGTTAGAATTGTGAAGCAACATAACTGGAAACAGGTTTAGCCATTGGTCACAAGTAAAGAAGCGTAAAAACAATTGCGAAAGTGTTAATGAACTGCGGGTAATTATTGGAGTTCTTTCATGGTTGGAATTGGAGTCTATTCTTGTTATGGTTGATGGTATTGGGGAAATAAAATCATGGTTTCCATCATGACCGTAACGGGCCGATGCATTGTCCCAATCAAACGGCAATGAGCATTGAGTACAATGACCGCACTTGCTAAATGATGGGGAACAGTTCTACGATGATACTTATTGGTATGCGTCGCGTGGTGAATTGACATTGTCTGTAGTTGGGAATAATTTATTCAAGATTGATTTGGTAAATTTTCTCAGCGCATACAAACTAGTCATCTTTATTTTAGTATCGGAGTCAGCTGGTGCACTTTGATGTGGTTACAAATGCAAAATAAAAACTTATAATAAAATTTCTAGGAAATACCAAAACTAGAATAGAATTCAAAACGTTGGTTTAATAGCAAATTAAGGAAATATTTACGTCGATTTAAAACCTCTGGAATTTCCACAAAGTTACAGCTCCTTTTTTATCCAGTCATCCTTTTATAGTAGGTTCCTAAACAAAGCATTTAAAATATGGTTTCATCTTAATTATTTTTAATCATTTCCTTTTAAAAAATATTGTCCAAGAAAGGAATTCTTAGTAGAAAGTAATAAATCTGTCATAGGCCTTGTTAGATGTGTGCTTTGATTTTATAACGATCAAAGGAGTCTTGCTACGAAGGAATCTCTGTCAACTAATTGGTTCACTTAGAGAAGCAGAATAAGCTAAATATGGGATTTCAGAGTATTTGTTTTATGAATAGATTTCGTTTATTAAAATATTATTCGATAGTTTTATATAATTTGCCTTGTCCTAAGCATGATGGGGTCCTGTCTAATCGGATGCAGCTGATGACTCCATAATATGGGATACGTGTGACTTGTATTTTACTACGAACTAATAAAATAACGTTATGTCATAATACCTATAGGCGTGTAGTGTACACAATAATTAGTCCAATGTAGGTACTTTACCAGGAAATTATTCAATAGACCCTAAATCATCATAGACATTAATATTCGCAGTATAACAGCCCATCTCTCGTCGCAAACTACATTATTTATCTACAACCAAACAAAGACAGTCATTACGTACATTCAGCACATAATTACTGAACACTGACTAAAATTATTGCCATGTTCTCCTAAACAAACTGACTTGGACACTCGGACGGGTTTAATCACACCTAAGCCATTAATTGAAGCCACATTTCGTATTCAACGCGGTTATAAATACATTTCGCGCTTACTCGTGTAATATTCCTTTTAAAATGTCCCGTCACGTACCTACAAGTACATTCCGGACGTTCGCGTTCGTGTGAAATTAATAAAGTGTGTGAAAAACATTTTTGGGCACGCCTGTACCTCTATATGTGTGGTGGTTACAAAGTACTTGCACTTGAGTTACGAATAATATCTATGCCATTGGATTTCTAACGTTTTTATTAATTAAATTACCTTTTCGTTACTACGAAATCGTTATCGTGTGTGGTCTTGCAAGTGCCGAACCGAATTTCGATGAAGGTAAACATTCCAAAAACCTTTGAAACAATCCATTGATTGTAGTGATCAGTAAGGTACTTGCTGCTCTCTCTGCTTGAAAAGGAGAATACCTATCATTTAACAGTGGAAGAAAACTAAAGGACACACAATCATGATTAATGGAATTTCTGCTTACTTATGGCAATCTTACAGCATGTACCCATGAACTGCAGCTGGACTAACTCTGCTTTCATCAGTGACGTCATCAAAGTCAGTCCTAGCGCTATGCTTATAATATCACTCCATACAAATGCAACAAATTAAGCATGTCTCATGAAGCGCCACAGTAATACGCTGACATTCGCAGCGTGTATTAATCTCGGTGATGACAGTTGGTTTCCGTACCCAAATGGAGGTTTTGTACATGAAACTGTTTGCTAGATAAACAGTTCCATATTGGCACTTTGGCAGTACCTATGGCCGAACTTTATTCAATTAATTCAGAGTTACATAAGATGAGTACACGTCATATGATGCAACTTGAGCGATGAACTTACCTTGTATTAAGATTTGAGGGATAGCCAGTCATTTTTGATTGAGCAGAGAATACTTGAGCCATAAATAATTAATTACGTGCCATACATTGCGACCATACTACGACTCCTAGCTCGAAAGGTATCGTAAGGTTATTTCCAAAAACTAAATAACACATTGCCATGATATCTCAATTATTAAGTCAGATGTTCAAAAATAATCTTCAATAGGCCTCTACGCGAGGCAAGCCCTGTTAATTGTCAGTATCGTAATTGGAATCCGATGTATTTATGTCATTTCGTCGGAGCGTATGAATATGATAGATAGATTCTCACTTCTGATTTGATTAACTGCTCTATGAGTTATAAATTATATTTGATATTTACATCTGATGTGATGGATTAATTTAGTTTTCTCAAATTATGAATTGTGGTTGAAATATATTGCTTTTTTTTACATATATCTGAATGAAATATGTATAATACATTTTTGATAAATTTCGTACTATCATTAAATCGAATTATTGCAGCTTTCTAGACTTATTATTTATCAAAACTAGACCCTTGAAAAAAGATCTAAAACCCCCCTCCCTTCATAAAATTTTAACCTTTCCCAAACAGCAACACCAAAAGAGTCTTATAATATTCTCAAAATAAAATACATTCACACGACAATTTCCAAATCCAGTTAAGTCTATCGTTAATATCAAAAGCCGCCGCCGCTTTATATGACGCAGTTTTAAAGTAATAACCATTACAGTGAGAAGGTGGGTCGCTATGTAGGTGGGTAGATCTTCACTTGTCCATCTGACTGCGTGCATCAGTGCACATGACTGGGCTAAGGGACGTCGCTTAGTAGAAAATGTGGTGGCTCGTTTTAATTAATTAATTTTTGCTGGTTTTGTTTTTGGTTTTTGTTTGGTGTTTTCCTGGTGGTAAAACAGAATTGGTTTTCACTTTTGAGAATTGAGGGAGGATTGGTAAAAACCATTTGGAACAAATAAAAAGGTATAAATACCACTTAATTATTTCCATTCAGCTCAGTCGCTCAAAAACTTCTCTGATGATTTTTTTACGTAGAACAACAAATATTCAAGTATCGGGAACTTTGCATTAAACCAACCAAAAAACCAAAACATGGAAGTCGTCACAAGCTTTAAAACATGGAATATGTCTGTTCTCGACATTGCTAGCTTATAAACGGCACATAAGTCGTGTCAAACATAATCTGTCTGATCTGCATAATTATTTCGACCACCCCCAGAACACCACCCAACTGTTTCCAAAACTATTAAATACAACAGGAACAAAACCAATATCTGTCAATCCAATCCCGCTCAATCACCCGCTAATCGTCACTCCCTAAGCCCTCACCCGGGAGCCAACACGCGATCCACCAGCAGAAGCGACGGTGGGTCAATCCACTTTGTTTTTGCACCGCCCATAAAAACAAATTACCTACGCTTCATTTATCGATCGGAATAACCGCGTGCGACTAAGCTAATAAAGTAAGCACGCAACCTCAATAGATACAGTACTGAAGTTTATGACCTCATTAAGTAGATGGCATTTGTATGTCCAGTGTTCATCAAGGAATTTTTCCTTTAACAGCCAGTTTCTTCATCAAAAGTTAAAGCCAAAGTAGAAGTCAATGTAATGTCTAAAGTAAAAGTAACGGTTAAATTCAATTTTTCTATGAATTTTGCTGTCACTTTAGCCTTGAAAAAACGAATTTGACCGTTACTTTTACTTTAGACATTACTTTAACTTTAACTTTTGATGAAGAAACTGGCCGTAAGGGGCGTTTTTCCAAAAACCTAACCTAAAAGTTGATAATGAATCAATCGGATTAAAATCGCTTCAGTAAATTGTAGAGCTTGTAGCAACGGTATCAGGTATTTTGTGGGGGAAACATCCACTACCTATTATTCTAAAAACCCCATGGTTTAGGGAGAAGTAAGAAACGCGAATGCTATTTGAGTTCGAATGAAATGCTTCTAAAGTGTTCTTCCAAAAATGATTTTCTTTGGAGCGCACACTCTAAAGGCTGATTTACATTGAGTCAGTAACTGACGTCAGTGTAGGCGCCGAAAACTGACGCGTGCTATTTACACGAAGTCAGTGTAGTGTCAGTGTTTCGTCAGTAGTACTGTACCGACTTCAAATCAATTTAAACGATGGCAGTGCCGGGTCAGCACTGACTTGTCAGTGGACTGACGTCAGTTACTGACTCAATGTAAATCAGCCATAAGGCTCGTAATAAAAATAAATATATCGTTCAAAATTCTATTATTTTGCGGATCAGGAAGTAAAGACTTCAACAGATGTTTACACCCATCAAATGGGATTAGGGTATATTTAGCATTGTTTTTAGAAACAACAAAATTATCGACATGGAGTGGACATACCAAAACAAAAAACGCTTTTGAAGTCCTGCAGTAGAGATGCGGGGATTAAAGAAAAATAGCAACAGATGTCCACTTTCCCTTAGTTTTATTATTTACGAGTAACTTTGCTCAGAACTTGCCATAAAGTATTCTGTAGTAAACGACAGTCACGTCATCATTCGACAATTATCGCGAAAATCCAACAATCAAAAACATTGATTGGAATTTTTTTCTTTGAAATGAATCCTATACATGTATAATGGTGTATACTGTATCAACTTTATCCCTTTTGGAAGCAGGCGTATTCATACGGTCTTATTTTTACTCCATAGCATAAGCTCATTGGAATACCCCAAGAATGCGCTGTCTCCTATACTTGGAGCAACATGCTAATCCTATGAAATCTCTGTATCTATTTAATTTTAACGCGGCGCTCGGACAAAACAATGGTTCAGTGTAAAACCATTGGAAATTTTCCGATTCGCGAGATTTTAGTTACGTATTAACATGTCGGGCCCAACGCGAACACAGACATAGATGACCGCATTTAAATGTGCATACAAAATATCGATGCGGCACAATGCGAATACCGGTATAACAACCAACATAATTCTGCTACCACCAACTGTAAGTTAGAATCTAAATTCGACCTTAGGACCGAAGCAGCAAGGTGTTCATAAATTAAAAATTATGTTTTGCGACTGTAGAACTATTTTGGTAAAAGTGTACAATGCTGGACAATAACAGTGACATGTACTTGAATGCAAAACAGTTTACATGTCATGCCACTTTAACATGGATACTTTATAGGAAGTGCTGCATTCAAATGCACTATTATCCTGACTTATCTTTTGTTTACAAATCCTATCGCACCCTGTTTAATTAAGGTGAGAGAGATAAAATAAATAGTTTATTGTTTGTACGTGACATCATTTTAATGTACCTTACTACATACTTTGGTAATAATACAACAGTAAACTAATTATATCCTCTTACATTTTTAAAAATACGCTCAGTGAAAGTCATAATTGCCCTTTCCTCCTCTCCAACAACTTTGTTGGTAAATATGATGTTATAATTTAACCAATAACAATTTCCTCAAGACTTACTCAGAGTTTAAGATATTGACCCCTAATGATTCTGCAGCAACATAAAGAAAATCGCGCTAAAAAAGCAACTTAGAGACTTATCCTACAACCATTTTCACAAACAAAACAATTAATTCTACAAAAGAAAAGATGTCGAAAACAGATAACACGATTAATTTATGCATTATATCCTTCTTTCAAGCCGACTTCCATTAAAGTAGCTATTAGAGAAACAAACAAGGAACACCCTCACGGTAAAATAATTATCGCTTTTATCCGGACCGAATGAAAACCAAACACGCATCTTCTAAAAAAACCTACTAGAAAAAAAAAACTAATCTAAAATCGGCCTACCTATAAATGACGTCAGCAAAATTGCCGCTGGCCAAAAACATTTTTACGTTATTTACACAACAATAGCGTGACGGATTTAAAACAAACTTTTTGGACTAATGACGATACCTTTGCCCTATTTTACGAAAGAACGTCTTCAAAAAATCGCTGGTTACACCTGTGCACCACCTGCCTTACTGACCGACTGTTAAAAAGAAAAAAAAGTATTATAAATTCGTATCCCATCCTTGCTAACAATAGAACATCTTTTTTGGTATCGTAAATAAATATATGTAACATTTGTAGACATTAAGTTATGAACTAACTTTTATAAACGTTCTAATTTAGTAATAAATGATGATTTTATACACATTTGGGAATTATAAATCCGCTATACTTCGACAGTAAGTTTGTACGTAAGATCGGAATGTTTTCCACTTTAATTACAAAATTAATCATTGATATTAAAACAGAGACTGAACACCAGATGTTACAGTAAAAGATTTAGTGCTCCTTATTAAAACTGAGTACATTATTATTTTCAGATTAAAACTTCTTTTAGCAATTTTGACTTATTTCTGTTATTTACGTCCTTTTTAATGAAAAGAGTATGCATACTTCGTTAAAAATTAATTATGTACTATGAAATTACTATGCAATTAAATTGTCGGATTTTCTTGTCCTCATATCAGTTATAAAATAAACAAGGGATCATTATTCCCTATAATAAGCAGTTGAGGGTTAATTAAGGCGCATTCAGACGGTTTCGGCCCCGAGGTATCATTTGCTATTGTGATGAGCTCATTGGCTCCTTCGGGGTTCGTATTGTTGTTCCGTTTTAATAGCAAAAATGATAAATGTGTCTATCGGGAGAAGGAGCCGCTGGTTAATATTTTATTGTGATACTTAAAAAAAGATTTTTCGGCCTCATAATGCTGAACAGTTGTTCGATAGCGTATATTCGTTAATCAATTCTGTGAATGAGAAAAATATTGGAATTCTGATACGCACATGTCGCTTGAATTTATTAATAAGTAACGAATTGTTATTTATTGAAGAGTCAGTTTAGAGATATCGTTTTTTTATCAAGACTCTGAAAGGTATTAATTTAATCAGCTAACTCATAACTTCTACAGAAGATGACATTTTGTTTTTGAGGTTTCATTAAAAAACTCTTTAAATCGTATGCTCCAGAATTACTAAACAAAAAAGCATCTGTAGTAATATTCCTACAAAGCTAAGAATACCATAAAAGGAAAAGCAATAATCGGAAGGTTGCCATCTGTACCCTTTATTGAAGCAAACAAACTCCAATAATTCGTAGCAGCGGAGGTATTAATTAGACACCTACGTCAGATACCACTGCGCACCGACAACGACTAGCGCCGCGTTCAACTAAAACAATATGGCAGAAACCCACTAATTAAACTGTAGAACAAAGAAACAAAACAGAGTCCTTCATAAAACCTTTTAGAACCCCCACGACGCAATGTTCTAAGCCGGTCCGAATAGGCAACATAAAAAACTTTACCCACGTAAGTATCATTCCGCGTGCGATCGACTATGGGCTGCTTAGCGTGATCTTACAAAAAGTGCAACCCTTTAATGGGAAGTCATGGTTTAAACGTCTTAAGCCCGACACACTTTCCATAAACTTAAGTAAGCTCTTACCGTGGATGATACGGCTACCTCCTTGTTTAAATCCTCTTTTGTAGCACCGCAACACTCTTTTGTTATTCACCGAGCCGTTGTAATCCCTCCACGGACTTTTATAAACAATTGCCGCAAAGAAAATTTGTTTGGATATAAGTTGCTGAAGACGTAATTTGCTTGTAACAAAAGAAAACGGCCACTGTTCGCGGTTTTTGTACGGTATTTAACTCGATAATAGAAGTTTTTTCTTTTATCTCAAAATTAACAATGGTTTGTAATTAGTTTGCCGGACTGGGCTTGTTATTCCGCGGTTTTTGGTATTATGGCGAAATAAAAACAAGGAAAGACAACCCAATTAGAAAGATGGTCAGATGTTCCGGTTGTAGCGTATTTTATAAACAAAAGGGCTAATTACGTACAGTGAATACCTGCCATCAATTATGCAAATAAGAATAAAATATAAAACATGTTTTATTTTCGACCACCGGACATTAATTATTGCAATGAGTAAATATTGCTCATGGAAAATAGGCCCTTTTCTATTTTTTTTCTACTTATGTGATCATTGAGCTTTACATAAACTTGATTAATTTTAACAGGAAACCAAATTATCATTTAACATGTCTTTCGCTTCCTGTCAAGGTGAACATGGACATCTTATTCATTTGATAATAATTAGTTAAGCTCAGTACAATATCAAGGAAATGGAAGGGTTAGTAATCTTTAATCAGTTATGTCAATCTTAATGAAATATATTAAAATGCGTTATTGTTCAAGCAGAAACCTTCTCATTTCTGACCTTATTTTAAAATTACACAATGGCTGGGATCCACATGTCCGTTTTTTGTCCCGTCAAGTGAGTTAAGATTCAAACCGGCCGACATCGAAAGGGTTGGTTTTACTTTTTTCGTAGCGAACCAAAACTATCGTTTCATCGCTTTTTACTATTCTTGTTTTGTTTACTTATCTATGACATCGAAGTGTTATTTACATAACTCGTTCTCCTATACGATTTTTTGTTAGATAAACATATCGGATGGGAGTAATCTTTGATGTTCCAAATGTAGGTTCTGTACACCTGAGATATGATTTAGTTGGACGAACAAAAGGTATTGTGAATGCATAGTCTCGAGAAATTGTAAAGGAACGAAGCATATGTAGATATTTAGTGTCGTGTTAAATAATAATTAGTAGGTAGTATGGTAGTTATCTGAACAACCAATAACTCCCATACACCAGCTTTATATTGTTCGCGAACCGCAAAAGCTTAAGAACTCTGCACTGAGCCATATCGCTTTACAGCCTTTTTTTCGGATCAAGCAAAACGTTCGCGATCGTTGTCCGCTCGAATTATATAGCAAAGAGCAATCGTTCATTCAAGAGTGTATTGAATAGTCGTTAAGAGAGCAATGGGCGTGGGTCACAATGCGGCCCGTCGCGATATTCACTGCTCATGTCGGGGACCGCTCGACAATTTCAGATCACTCGCATACGAAAATGCATGTAATATAAATCTTTCCGGTGAAGCACGAACAAGTCGACCACACCCACTCGGCCCGCGGACTCGAATACGAACATTAAATTCCAAAGCTACGAAGTCTTTATTTAAAAATGGTACCGACAACTTTAGCTTGTATTCCGATGCGCGTAAGCACACTTTACAATCATCCCCTCACATTTCGTCTGAATGGGTATTAATAATTTTAATGCAGGTTCTCGCATTGTGCCTTTAAGCCTTTTTTCCGCGACGTCCATCAATAATATTCGGACATCTGAATGTCTGTTTTAAAGACTATATTGAACGGTCTTTGAAATTATCTCGAATCGCATCTGCATTAAAGTGTTTTCGCATAAATTAGTCACGGGGTTTATTAATGCACCTTTTTGTTTATGAGATGTTAATACGGGTAATAAGATAAAAGATTTTTCTTTACAAAACATTTTAATTAAGAGTGTTGGTGACTAATGTGATGACTTGGGTGTTTATTTTATTTATTTTTATCATAATAATGTAGCTTTTGACATGTTTTACAATCAATCATTTTGAAATCTCATCCTGATTTTGTTATTATGATAACATACAATTATAACTAGTCTTTAATGATCTACTTAGAAGATTGTACCTTCTTATAGTTCTTAGTACCTTTATAACGAAGGAACTCTCTACTTTTGACTTTTGCATTGTGCATCCTTAAGGTCACGTATTGGCCTTTAGAAACTTTCACAAATACTCAGCCAGCGCTTCCTTTGGGCATGTCATGCCACCATAATTCCATCCTTATGAATTCGTAAATTATACTTCGGTAAACAGGTGCAAGTCAATAAATTGGTATTTGTAGGGAGATGAATAATGTTCTCATTACAAGTTATCAGTTCCTTCCACTAATATGTGTGAGCCTATGCGTACACTGTAGATTACTCAGTTGGCTGACCGTTGGCCCGATGGTTGGAAAAAAAATCGTGAATTTAGTCAGTTTTTAGTCGATCTGATACCGGTAAAATACCTAATCGTTGTTATATGCGTCTCCCATACATCTGAATACTTATCAAGCGCCCAAACTATCGGCCGACTAATAAGTCTACAGTATGCCTACTCTAAGTAATAGCAGCATTCTATAAATATCCTCCAGTAAATTCCCGACAGTAAGCGCTCCAAACAAAAGTTAATATTGTTCCTCTGCATGTATTATTAGATAATTTTAATAACACTACAAAGGAAGCGAGCTGTCACTGTGATGCGTCGTATCAAATCGCGCTGACATTCAAGTTCAGAGATATCGCCTCATACATGACCTTAGTACCATCGACCCTAGAAGGGTACTCGCTTTTTGAATCGTATTTGACGTATTATGAGCACTTTGAAGTTTTTAGTTAGATGGACAGTTAGGTGTTACGTAACATTCTTTGGAAAGAAATAAAAAAGCAATTATTAGCTTTGGATAAACATTTTACCATACCTACAGCGTTTGCACACAAGCGAATTTACCACACGATTTTTGATCGTACATACGTTTAACAATTTTTAAATATCGGTACAAACAATGAAATCCGTTGTCCTTAGAAAAATCGAGTGTATAAGTGCGAAAAAAAAATCCGCTAGTGTTAAAGCGCTATTAAGTAAATATTCTAGATAAGATTTATAATCGAATCGAAAATTTTATAACTAACATAAGCGTTACCAAGCATCTCAAAAATATTCATATCTACAGAGAATTCTAAGAAATATCAACCTTGTAAAGTTCCAAAGTGTTACGAAACCAACACAAAGGTTAACCCTCACACGATTCAAGTTCAATGGTAACGCACAAAGCAAAGAAATTGCGCAAGAGCACAAACATTAAATTAAATAGTAAACGTTCAATCGCCCACGAGTAAAACGGAGTAACTGACATTCGTAAATTGATTCCCACTATAGAGTGCAACATCACAATAGATAATAACGATGATTATTTAAAAATATAAAGAAGAGACATAAACTATCTATAGGTACACACAGCTTTGATTTGATGTAACGGGATCTGTAATATTCGGTTCTTTTTTCTCAATTTATTGACGTTTTGTAAATACTGTCTAATATTATTAAGTATGGATACATGTTATATAAGTAAATCTATAATATTGTTAAGGCTTTCAGGGGATGCAGAGGATAGGAAAAGCCAGGCAAAAATAATATCGAAGGCTAAACATTGAATCTAATGAAAACACTTTACAATCCCTTTAAAAATAAGCTACATTGCGTGTCAACGTACGGATGCGTAAAAGTAATTATTAGATTGATTCGATTATTACCAAAATTATGAACCTCATTGCTTTCTCTTTCCTAGTTTTTAAATGTCAAATCTACAATATTCTTATATTTCCTCAAAACATCGGATTCGTTCAGATAAATCCCCGAATACAGTCTGTTACAATAAATTACTTACACAAGATACTTTCTATAAATTGCTTCCTTAATTTTGTATCTGCTACTAACAAAAAACTGTTGAATACCTAGGTTTCAAATGTCGTGAGGTTTCAAGAAAGTGGAGTAACTTTTTGTTCGGATAACAAATAGCTTATATGTTTTTGCTGCAGTTTTGTAGCTCTATGATACTTTCACAAATGATGATTGTAGCAGGTATTTATTCAATTGTAACGTAGATGGTAAGGAACAGACAGATTAATTGGTAAGTATCAACTTTTTCTTATCTTAAGACCTGCAGCCACAGATTTGTTTCAATAAAATCTTCATATTTTTTGCTTCAATTTACGAAATTACAGTTTATCTTCTCAAACATCCAACTGAAAAAAATAATATTCAATAGCGAATAGCCGCGCAGAAATACAAACAATTTTATTCGTTCAAGGCAATTCGCGTCGAGTGAGCCTATCATCTACGCCATTTATAACAAGTCTAAAATCAAACACTTCATGATCAACGATTGATGTAATGAACAAACGTACAAAGAAGCTTGTTAGCACTGCAACCCGTGCAAGTCATATAGACCGAGCTTCACTTCCCAGTTCTATAAATGGATCACACATTATACCCATTCCTTCTACGTCCGCACGCATACCCTTCAGTTGTGTTCAACAGTTCAACTCAAGTTTATTTTAGACTGCTCAGTGCTCACTCATTACAATAGCTTATAATATCATCTTTTATAGTTATATCATGAGATTCGTAAGCAGCCATGCAGGCTTGTATCGGAGTGTATAGATTGGTTGTGGAGGCTAAACGACATCGTGACACCGCTCTTACTCTATTTGTTGAAAGCGTTCTATAGTTTAGGTGCATTAGCTTGAAGTGGGCGCATACTGTTCTCACGAACGCCACTCGATTGTTCCACAACCTCTTAACTATCGGGCTATCGGGCCACGACCCTCGGTTATACAATAAAAAACTGATGCTCTGGGGCTAAACATGGGGGTTCTTGACGTGTGTTTTGATTCAAGATGAGCAACATTAATCATAAAATCAGAAAAACTATAATTACATTACGATGACTTCATAAGATCAAGTCCATTTCAACTTTTTGATCCCTTTTGGGATCTAATGCTTAATAAACTACGGCATCTAAGGGAAGTTCTTAGAAACTGGAGCTCAGGCTAGACTAATTGGAGCATTTAAGAGTACTTACCAAACTATTTTCCAAAACATCGTAGGCAAAAGAAAAGAAATGTTAAAATGTTCCAAATGGCTGATGCTAATGATAAAAAGTTTATTATAGTAAAGTTGGCCGCATTACATGTCATCTAAAAATCAATTACGAGCACCTGCTCTATCTTTAGACAAGATTATTTATTAAATTACAGACAAGGCAAGAAATGTATAGTAAAAAACAGCAAACAATCAATATAGGCAATAAAAAGCGCTAACTAAAGAACGCGGGAGTTTATTATGGAGATTGCAATGTGCGAGGCAAAAGCTACGATGATTGACAAGTGTAGTCCACCCACAGTGTTGGTGGCCATTCGAACGAAACGCGCTTTTTACCTTTTTTCCAACTTTTTGCTTTATTCACCTTCACAACCCTTCATTTGGAAACGATTAAAAACTCACTGATTGCTTTAGTCTGTTTTTTTGGGAGAAAAGTTTTAATTATGCGAATAGTTAATGAAGATTACAGTTAACTTTGTCTTTTTTTACATTGTTTTGACCCCGTCTTTCCCGTCGTATTTCATTTTTAACATTATCACCGTTTGGATAAAAATTATTGGCTTCATTATCTGGTACTGCTTAAACATAATCAACATTGCTTAGTGACCGATCATTATTTGTGTTCAATGATAAAGATCTATTGAACTTGCGCGTAATTTGTACCCACAATAGGTTGACCTTACCATTATTTTGTCCGTAACGGGTTACCTTAATAACAGACATAACTCTCTCGTTATAGTTACGTGGTAATAGTTTTTCTGTTAGATCATTTTCACTCGATTTACGTTCCGTTATTCACGAATCTATTCGCGATCCAATTTTTAGTATGAGCAATTTTATATTCGGCTATCATACTCGTTATTTAATGTTCGTTTCATGTGTAATGTTTCTTTTGGTAATTGGAATTCGACTGAAAAACAACAATAGTTTTATTTTCGTATACAGTTAAATGAGAGAGCTGTTAACACTTGCTATTGGTAAATTGAATATAAACATATTTATTTTATTTTTCGTGTGATGATAAAATTGATGAAGTTCGGTGAAACTGCGAACAAGCGCAAGTTTTGATACCACAAATGAGTGCTCATTTTAAGCGAGAAAGGCTATATTTTCACAGCTAAAATTGCGTCAAGAGTAACAATCTGTCAAAAAAGAAAAGTCTACAAATCAAAATTTATAGTTTCCAAAATATCACTAGTATCGTTACTTACGCAATAGAAAGTAAGAAGACACGAAGAGATTCATTTGTTCCGTGACTAGTTTAATAAATTACACGTTACGTGCCTAAAAATTGGTCACAATCTATGTGATTTTATATTACGAAATTCATTACGTCAGTTGTCATAACATCAATGGCATCATTTGTGAGAGAATAGTGTTGACTATTATCTGATTTGTTCTGCAGATTTATTAGGAAGTCTTCAAGCTACTGTATTGTGTGAGACACATTGTTCTTGCGCTTTCTAATCTAATGAGAATATTGCCTTAAGTTTACGGATTTTTGTGTTTTTGGGTTTTTAATGTAGCCGTACCTACCAATATTACATACGCGATATCTTGTATGTTTATTCGATATGACATGAGTATCCAGTTGTTTGCTCCTCCTTCAAACGAGATGGATTTTAAGGAACCTTAGCAGTAATATAGCGTATAGGCTAATTTCCATTCATATGCGGGAAGTAGTTAAACCTGTGTTGAATATTACTTGTATTAAAAAACAAATGAATGATTCTGTTCTGATTTCTTACATGTATTGTATTCGATAATCGTGTCATAATTATTTTGTTTATCCTTGAAGTAACACAATAATTTCACAATAGACTTTGTTACCAACAATAGCAATAATCTACAAAGTACCAGATTACTGGCATTGTGTCTATGGAGCTTTGCTATTATGGTCATTATTTCTCAAGGCATTAGTGTTGAAATTGCTCGCACAGATATTTGCAGCAAGACTGCATTTTTTAACCGGCATCTGGCTTTAGAATATTACCAATAATACTTGTATAACAATAAACAGAGAAAGTAATTGAACTACCAATAGAACATTGACTACATAATTTATTCGTCTAGACAAAACTTGAATTCACTTGGGTGTTTTAAAAAACATTTTTGATTTTTAATATTGTTTGGAGCACGTTACATATTTCAACATAATGTAGTTAAATGTTATGAAACTAGTTTGTTATTTGGATCGATTTTTAGCCGCCGGCTTCAGTTCAATGTTAACAGTAACTGATTAACTAGTAATTTTAAAATCGTTTTGACATAAGGCTTTGGTTATGTTGAAGGCGATTTAAGCGGGCTTTTAAATAAGACGTGAATTTATTGGTCCTCAAAGACTGAGTGTTTTGATGAAAGTTAATTAGTTATCTTATTGATAAGTGAATTGCAAGTTTGATAAGTAATTTAAGAAAAATAATACAGCAAAACTTTTTACAAAAGTTATTGCGTTATTTTATTGATATGAAATTAACTGAATTCGAATTGTATTCTTCTTATATTTTATGAGCATCGTAAAATACAAATGAAAAGTATTATACCTAATAAGAATCACAAGAAGAATCAGCCAATTGTCTTCAAAACTATGTAATATTTATATACGCTATCGTTGAGACCTGTTCCTTACAGCACACAACAAATATTACTTTTATGTTGATTTTACGACACGATACAATTTTAAATATATCAGCTCGTAACGTTTGACGACCGTTTCCTGGGGCTTCGGTAATAAATCAATAAACTGGTTCACATCGTTATGCATTCAGTTGTTTATAAACATTTATCTATAGACACATAATTTATTCAAGGATATTCTTTAACTAAATATAGGATAGTCTTTTCCTTCATGATAATCGGTAAAGTGAATGAGGGATGATCATTCGACGACGATGTCCATTTCATTTCATTTCATTCAGCTTCTGTGGGTATTTATGATATACCTATCTACATACATATATAGATCTACTAGTTTCCGACCGCGGCTTCGCCCGCATAGAGAAGAGAGAGAAGAGAATTCTTCAAAAGTCCGGGATAAAAACTATCCTATGTTCTTTCTCTAGGTCAACTCTATCTCTGTACCAGATTTTAATAAAATCATTTCAGTGGTTTAGACGTTGTGGTCAGCTCCCGATCTAACCGTCTACAGCCGAATATCAATATTTTCGTAGAAGCCTACTCCTCATCTCCATAACACAAATAGTCTACAATACCAGTATTCCTAGGTTAGTTGGTAGCCGTTCGAGCTATCAACTGTCATAGATATTCGTATGACAATCTGGGTTCTGTTATACGTGCTATCCGATGCTTGGGGAGGCTCGATATGTAAATCATGGTCAAGCAAGTGTACGCCATTACGTAGCTACATAAATTGATTCAGCTGAGGCAGAACAGAAGCAGTTTATGCTCTGTTATGGTCGTCCTTGGCCATGTTTACTCGAATGAGATAGTTTTGGAGGCTTAGGAATTAGGTAATTTCTGTTTTTCTTACAAGGTCATGATTATGAACATCTATTTAAGATTCAAGTTCACTGACAATAAACGTGACTTTTTTCAAATATTGTTAAGTATGACTTTTCACGTTCAATTTTCTGAGTTTAGTTTTGAGCCTTAGTTGGCTCAACTAATTTTTTTTTAAGCCAAGGTTTTTGAAATGGATTTATAGAGGAACGAAGTTTGCTCAAATCTGGCCAGTATTCTTTGACATGGAGTACCTAACATAATTTATTACACGACATGCCTGTGTTGACAAAACATTACTAACAATGTAGGTAGCTCTGTAATTACACATTTGCTCTATGAATGGTAGGCAGGGAGGTTATATAGCCCACGGCTTCTGTGGCCTGTAGAAGTATGTGTAGGTACCTAGTGTAGGCGATAGTCATTTTCTCTAATTAATCGGCTACTATGCTAAGCGTGGGCTGCCACATATTGGACTTCTTGTTTTTTTCGAGATGTTGAATGGAGTTAATCAGAACTGTCCATGTTTTAAAAAGGAGAGCATTCTAGTTGTATAATGTAACTAACTACACTGAATAGAAGCAGCTTTGTGACTAAATGTGTGAAAATATCAAAATTATTTTGTTTCCCAAAGTTCTAAAATAAATAATTCCAATTTAGTTAGTCCAAAGTCTTAGTGATATAGCTAGTAACAGGATTAAATATCACATTCTTATTTATCTACGACTAAAATCACAGCTTCTTGAAATTTTTAATACTTACCGTTATGTGCTGCAACTTGCGAGAATTTCAATATGATAACGCTAGGATTTATGTACTTATTTCTTGTTTTAATTAAGACATTTGACACCAAATAAGCAATTATCAACTACTAATTACATATCTCATTCGTTTATCTACGTTTATAAGCTGTCCGGTTGACCGCATTTTTATTTCACAACTGACTTGAGATAAAATATTCTTAGAGGGTCATTTGTGCAAGATTATTTAGATTGTCCTTTTAAAAGGCCGTTTGGATTGGTAAAAAATATATCAGTCACTGGTTTTAGATGTTGTCGAATTTAATTCTGAGCCTATTAGTATATAATTTTAAACCTATAAGTTCACATTTGCACAATGCGTTCCATATTGAAAGTGTGATAATGGAGTAGTAGTCGCTGTTCTTGAAAGAAAAAACAAACTAAATACATAGGTATATACATAGGTAAATAAATAAAGCAATAATTGATCTTTATTTCGATCGTGCCCATAACGAAAAAGTTGATACATATTTGTTTGAAATAAATAATAATGTGTTTTTTTACAACTACGATTTCATATCCTATTAATATAAGTCTAGTTTATTGCACACAAACAAAAGTCAAATTAGTAAGCTAATCTAGAAACATGTTTTATGAAACCTGTCTTGTTTCATCTGGCCAACATTTAATCATGTGAATAGGCTTACTAATTTATTTTAGTACCTACTATTTTTATACTTACTAATGAATTCTGACTGCCGCGTTTATCTTTATACCTAGTGTTTTTGGCAAATTAAGCATTATTTATGCGACTTTTTTATTGCAAAATATAAAATTTTCATTAGTTTGTTCTAAAAGGATGTGTTCCTTTTAAATTTGATTTCTTGTAAAAGACAAGTATTTTGCTGTTTTATTGTAACTTATTAATTACTATGAATATGTATGGGGTCCAAAGACTGCTCGTAAACTTTCAGCAATATAACATTTGTGTGTTTCTCATCATGTATTCTTAACTAACAGGTGGTCTGAAATAACATAAAAGTTCAGTGTATTTATTTGCTCTCCACATTTCTTTTTTAAAAGACTATAATTGCCAGTATTAGCACACCAATAAAGTAATAACACAGTCTGATAAAAACTAAAAGACGACATTTATTGGGTGTCCGTTACCCGTTAGCTGACACGACTTGCATTTTAAACTGCCATAAAAGTAAAAGTTTAATATTTGAAGATGCGATAGTTAAGATAAAGTTGATGCGATGCCATCCAATGGCACCTGCACTTGTAAACACGAAGCTAGAAAATCATCTCTATTACTTTTAAATTAAGGTTGGTTTTTGGTTGAAGGGTGTTGTCAAAAGGAATATTCGATGTGGTAATCTGGTATGCCGAAGGAATACAGGGCTGCCTGCCTTACTCAGTCTGTGATGTGACTATTAAATATCAATATTTTATTTGAAGGGGAGTTATTTTAGATACTTATCGCTAGTATTAACACCTTGTTTGTTTATAATGTTGAGGCATTTTTATTGATAAAAACTGATCTTTTGATGCAGCATCTGCTCCGGATGCGATTGTGTTGGTTATTAATCATGGGCTTTTTTATCGTTATTGATGATTTCAATTTTACGTGTGATATAATGTAGGAAAACTTACTCGATTGGATCAATTTATTACAAGAACAGTGCACAAAAACTATTATTCACTATCTTTTCTTCTTGACTCACGTTTTAAGATTTAAGTACCTAGTGTAACAAATACTCGCTGTTCAGAAGGCTACCTGAGAGGCTGAGGCTAACTTTACAAACAGTAGTTCTGTAATCTATCTTCAAAACCTTTAAATTATTTTAAAGCTTTTAAACCCGATTATTCAACTTGCCCGAACAAGAGATTATGTTCCTAATTGTTGGAGAAAAAATTGCAACTTCTTTTTTTCTAAAGTCATGCGAATATAATACTGCCCTTTTTTTTCTTCTATCGGTACGTTGCATTGTACAAAAGCCGCAACTTCACATTCAGAACAAAACTTTACATGCAAGAACACATAATCATGCCATTTCAAAATATAAACAGAACAATATAGATCTAAATTGCTGTGCATTTATTCGTAACATCGATAGACATGATCCGGCCGCGATCAGATATCTGCGCCCGCGTCGACCTCTACGCTAGGCGGAGGTCACACCGAGTCATGAAATGAGAATTAAGTGAATACTTTCCAAACAATACGGTTGCTTGAGAACTGTGTGTGATATGCTTTATTTTTTGTACGTATGTCGTAACAGCAGCAGGTCCATATAAAGCTTTAAATAGATATTACAAGTAAATTAAAGTTTATACTTATGTAGTTGCTATTTGAGTAAACATAACAGTCCAAATGATTCATAAGCAAAAAACTTCAGTAGTGCCTGTTTATAAATAAAACATACATATTCCCCCTTATTTACTGTCAACTTTTGACAAAGTAGCATACTGTGATGGAGTTTCATAATAAAAAATAAAACTACTACTTTTTGTACGTATTAGCTATGCCTGCCTCTACCAACTGCGGTCATCTTCATCTGTCATTTCGGAATTATTAAAAAGGAAAAAATGGGTGCATGTCTCTAAAATCTCCTATACGGAGGACCCAATAACAAACATTTTAGTTCAGCGTTTCCGAGCACCAGCAAGTTGATATAAAATTAATATAGCCGACCATGGAAAGGCATTTTTAAAAAAGAAAGAAAAAACTCGAGCACCCGCTAGGAAGACGACCGCATTATCCTTTTTCTGACACAAACGTTAGATCGGATTTTTTAAATGAAATATGCCGTAAAAATTGTTAAAGCGAACACTTTTTGTGATGGCCATTTAACTAATAAAATATTTCTGTTATTAGGACAATTTATCGTAGGGTGTCCATTAAAAAGGACATTTTATTGTGTAGGTTTTGTGCCGGTTAGTTAAGCCGACGTTACGTAACGAGTTATAAGGACGAATATATTAAATAGGTCGCCCGTCGTTTTTCGTGGAATCGTTAAGAGTTATTAGATGGGATATTACTCTATTAAAACCAAATTAATCAGTGTTACGAATCTTGTTCAAAACATTTATAAACCTTTATTATTTCTATTTTTACTTCATTTGATAAGTACATATATGTGAAAACCTATAAATATAGAAATTCACTTCAAAGTTGTTTTGTTCAGTAAAACAAACCAATCTTTTGCGTTCATTGTTGATAATTATATGGAATCCTGCAACAAAATTAAAACTTTAACATTAAGCCAAGACCAGTCAACACTAAACTTCAACTTAATACTACTTATTATATACAATCCACATCTCAAGCTCACTGTAAATAATTTGCATAATTTTGTTCGTGCATTTGTGAAACACTCAACGTCGAATGCATTTACAGTCGCTGTTAAAATCGGCGATGGCTATAAAATGGTTCAGTTTCTTTTAGCACCTCACATTACAGTTTATTATTGAAAGCCAACAATGAACGTGGAATAGCTTACGTCATTAGCGAGGCCTTTTAACTTGCCGCCTTTGCCTCAGTAATTGTTTGCGTTTGTTAGCACTGAAAACTTGGAAAGTAATTTTTTGTATTGTGGCTGTGTGGTGGATGTTTTGTTGAAAGGCGAGTTTAATTGAATTAATTAATCTTTTAAAGAAGTTTTTAATGTGACAAAAACCCGCAAATAATAGTACCTACGTAGAGTCAAGATTATTTTGGAACCGTCACTACAGATAAAGAATTAAAACATCCCGTAAACAACTGGCTATCGCTCACATAACCGGGTCTTGTTTTGGTTTCACTGTACAAAAAGAAAGAATTTTTGATCAAAAAGAATAATATCTAACCATCAAAATAAATACGCTCAGACCCTTTCCTTCCATACTTCACGGTAAACTTTTTACTCCCTCCGCTGCCACGAGGGCGCCAAACTCGTTCCTGTTTCCGAATAAGTTCTCTGAGCTCTTATTAGATGGCGCTTTTTAAAAATATTTCCAAGAAAATAAATAGCAAAAAATACTATACTATACTTCATGAAAGTTTAGTATTATGCAGTATCTAAACGAAATCGAAATTATCTTCCGGTATAGCACCAATGCGAGTTTCATACCGTGCCATTATCTAATATTGTAATGTGCATTATTATCTATTCAAGAGTAGGAAGAAGACAATTTTGAATGCACCTTTCCACTCATTTAACAGTTATATAAAATTATTCACGATCCCCATAATCGCTTTTTATAAAAATGCATTCGACAATCACCCTTAATAGCTTTGAAATAGATCTTAAAATTGAATGGCAGATCATTTTCAGAGCTATAAAGCTGCAGTCTCGTTGCCTTATACAGAAACCGGCAAAAATGTCCGAACAAAATTTTCTAGAAGCTATCCAGATATAAAAGTTACGTGAACTCTCCACCCGTTTGTTTTACGAGTAACTTTTTAATTTTTGAACGGGCACTTCAATTATCTTCCTCATTCATCTCAGTCAGTCTTCATAAAGTATGGGAGATGAAAAAAATTTGATACTTACTGACAAAATTTCATGTTTTATTTTCGTCTTAAAAATATATGGGTATTTTATTTACTGTTTCTGCAGGAAAGGTCAGTTTGTTACTTGTGCCAATTCGTTGCGCAGTAATGAGTAATGCGTGATGCGTTACTAATAATGTACCTGCAGTTAAGCGGTCATATTTGACCTCATGACCTCACAAAAACTACTTCTTAGATTTTTGCTTCCTTATTATTTTAATTCGCCAAGAAATTACTGGTATGCTGTTTGGAAATGATGGTAGATACACTAGTATATCACGAATAACTTGCATATACGAGGATGCGACAGGGTTGAGATTTCGAAAAAATGAATATCTAAGTATTAAAAAGTAATATCTTCTGAGAATAAAATATTTTATATTTTGATTGATGCTTAAACAAATAAAATATCAAAATCATACAGTCATTGTATATGCAAGAAATGCCGAAGATAGAGCACCCACCGTTAGGGAACAATCCAGAGGGAAGGTGTGACTCAGCGAAATTATTGCCTTTTTAAAGTACCATTGATTCAAAGGAACTGCTAATGGCACCTTGTTTTGTTTGGAACGATGACTAAGTGTGTATTTCAGCCTATTCCAACCGCAAAGTTGATTTTGATGTGATGATATGAATCAATTTGTTATATGAATATGGAATTCGAAAATTAATTTTCGGAGAACCTTTTAGTGGTTGTCTTTTATTTGATTTTATAGTGTCGCGTGTAGCTTTGATTGAATGGGTAGTAGGTATAGAGCGTTTACTAGTATGTCAATGTCTAATTGATCTATGTACACTGCCGAGGTCATTAGCTATTGTAGAACTTCAATGGCATTAGACTGTCGGACTATGGTTAAGGACATGATTGACTGTACTGATAGATACCAAGGGCAGCAATATTATATAACAGCCATGTGATCGAGATTAAGGAAATATAGACAGATAGTTAAAATTGAAGACAAATTTAGCTTTGATTTTTCAAAGTAATTGATGCTATTATTGAAATATAAACGTATTTAATGGGATGCCGGATGGGATGCCCCAGCATTGGGAAAAAAGGCTCAGAGGATGATGAAAAGTATGTAATGGAAAATGTCTCAAATATCCGTACGCATTCTATAAATAAGTAGACACTTCATTTCGTTTTTTTGTTCACACAACAGAGCACAGGTGTCGTTCAGTGATACAGCTAAACTAAACAAATGTGCGTGCGCGTTAAAGCCATTTCATCATTCATCTCGCACATTCAATAGTAAATGAACTGTTACTTAGCACGTGTTCAAAGCGAACTTAACTGTCGGTGATTCGTTCCTTTTTGGAGCTTGCAACATCTGTCCTGATAAGATAGTTATCGTACTTCTTAGTGGGTTAAAGTGTGGTCATATTTACTTTGTATAATGGAGGAAATAGGCAATTAGGTTGCATGTTAATTATGCGAAGAATTTTTGTTTACGATCCTGAAGAGTTAAATGCAGAAAGTGAATATCTATTAGTGTGAGTCAGAATTATCAGAAAATAATATCAAGCATCCTAGACTTAAGGTGATTCCGTAAAAAGTTATTTCAAAAGAAGTACCATCTACACTATGATATGCAATGCACATTGCATGTACTCATAAAAGTAACCCCAAAATTACGTACAGAATTTGAAGTATTGTATCTATGATGTCGGAAAAAAGTCCCCCCAATAAACACTAAAAGTAAACAAAAAAGCAAAAGCTCCAACTATCAAATAGAAAACTATAAAAAAGTGCGCCCAACTAAAATGCCATAAGTGGGACTCGCTATCACGTATACTCGTACGCTATGAGCCGACACAATACGACCAATGTCAAACTTTGAACTCGTTAAAAATTTACGTTCATAGCTCTGGTTGGTTAGAACTCATCACTTTGCATGCCATTTGTACAGAATTTTATCGCGTGTAATAACGTCCCCGTACCCATATTAAACGAAGTTTTTCATACATGTAAGGGCTGGACCGACATGTCATGTAATGACTAAGAATACTTTACTTCTATACCTAAATATTGAACCAAATACTGGGAATATTTTCAAAAAATATTGCAAATCTTATAAACCGTAAACCATTTATGGTCTTAGAATTCTACTCTATAAACATGAAATAGGAAATAAATCGAAGTATTTGGAATCAAGCACTAAAACATTTCAACGGCTGCATCGATACATAAATTGAAACGGACAGTAATCCATACGGAATAACTGTGATATACGATGTTCCGGAAGATTATCCAGGCATCTGCCCTACTTTATCTAGGACACGATGTAATGGCATTATAGCAAAGTTTGAGACTAAGATTCTGGGATCGATTCCAAGGGAATTATTACGTAACTATGCATACGAGGGAATATGCTCTTGGATGTAGGCAGCGTTCCTAGATGCATGCTAGAGATTGAATATTAAAATATCTTGAGTCTCAGGCCTGGCGGTGCCACGAATTGAATTTTTCGTTTTACGTTCTTTACGACCATGTTTTTCTTTATTTATTTGGTTAATAGCGTTTGTGTTCATGTATGAAACCATGACTAAAAACATATTACGTTTCCATAGTTTGCATTTGGTAGGCTGACGGTATGTCTATAGAAGCATTTCTTTCTAATGTTAAAGTATATTGTAGAAATCTGTTTCGTCTGTCTGACAATCTATATTATCCACTGATCCAACAGATCCTAGTACGACAAATTGATGACCAGAATTAACTCTGATCGGAAAGAATTTGTACAAAAACCGAAACGGAACTAAGTTTCTTTAAGATTTGTAACTCTCATTCAGTGAAGAGTCAGTCATGCTCACAAGCCGGGACATTGGGATAATGAAATCGTTCCATAGTTCTCCGATGCGAACATTTTTTTCTCCTGTCGTGACAGTATTTTCGATGTGATTTATCCGAGCTCAGATTCCCATAACCCGATTTATTTTTCCTCTATTGATGCGTTTTATTGGCGTTAAGGAGTGTAAAGTTGGAACTTTCTTTTTATGCTCTTGAATTTTTCAACTTTCTATCCTTTAGGTAGGTTATAACTTTCTTTTAAGCCCTGTGACTGTGACTGTTTGTATACATGAAATCTACTGAAATGCTTTGATGTACGATGTCACGATTCATTATGTCTACTGTGTGTTAATATGTTACAATATTTAACAGTTGTAGAAATCAAAGAACCTTCTGTTTTCTGTTATGCTATATACAGATCCATCTTTGTATTAAATATTGCTCATAAGAAGAAAAAAATGAATTCACCATTGTAAAATGCTTTGAGTCATCCTTATCAACAATGTGTATTTTATGTTAGATATACAGTAGTTGATTGTAAAACTTATCATGTATAATGTTAATGCTATGGATACTTGGTAAAGTTTAATGCCTCTTACTTCCTGATTATGTGGAGGATTCCTTGGAATTAAACGATATAAAACTTTGTTAACAGTCTTTTAATTTGTAACCAATTACACTGTTTCACAAACTTGGTAACGTCAGAAATTAAGCTTGAAGTTATTCCAGCTGTATATTAGGCTGGTAAATCCGTTTACACAAGATGTTAGTCGGCTTAAACGTCAATCATGTGACAAAATTTAATAGGCAAACAAAGCTGTTCGGCGCCCCCAATCATCGCTCCACAAACACATCGCCTTATTTGACTTACAATAATTTAGTTAGTACCAACTTCGTCCGTGTTCCCATGCTCCCATTACCCATCCTAACAACGGAGCGATGCATCGGAATTGGCCAGAAAATCACGATAAGTATCTCTTGGTTGTCACGATCCAATTCCGACCGAAACGCTCCCGGACGAGATTTGAGTGAGAAGACGTGACCTTTGTACCGAGTCGAAGCAACTTCAAGTGTGAAACGTTATGTCTAACCAGCGGGTGGCGTGAGTTGACCAGCCGAACAACAAATTTCGTTAATGTAAAGTACAAAACAGAAAAATCTTAACAACCGCGTTTGGATATCAAACGTCGATCAATGTCACACTGAAAATACGAATCTATCTGATTTGATGTGACCCTGGGAACTGGTATTAGTCATAGCTATTGTGAACGACGTGCTTTGAGTGTCTGTACAAAACATATTAGAAGTTTTGATATGAAAGGATGGTCAAGTTGATACACCGTCAGGTGAAGCGCGGTGAATTTGATTGATCAACGCAGATAATAATTTGCTTAGAATTCGGAATGACTCACTGATAAAATTAGTCGGCACCTATTTCCAAAGAACTAATCTGAACCAAAGCCTACAATTTACAACATAATCCGATCTAAATTATTTGCTATGGATTTAATATTTCTAAATCCACTGGTATTAGTAGCTAATTCACATTACGAATTTGTATTGAATGTTTACTGTACAAATCGAATTTCGTCTTGATAAAATAATAAGCCACTAAGCTTGAAAGCCAGCAAGGAGTTCGGTTTGATATCTGGTCAATTTCTTATCTAGTCTTGGGGAAGCATCGGGTATGATAGGGGGAATCAATGGTGCGTTTAACCGTGAAATCCAGAGATAGGACGGATATCCCCGGATATTGATAGCAGGTATCTTGGAGCCAGTAATAGTTTTGGTAACTTATTGAGGACAATAATGGAATATGATTCTGCTCCTGACGTTTCTATTTGTGAGACATGAAACATCAAACAAATAGGTACATAGAAATGTAATCTCTGTGTGATAGAGCGGTGCCATTGTTACGGAATCTATTTTGGGTATCTATATCTGGGTATTAAACGTTGGGATTTTTTTTTAGCAAACTAATATTATTTTGTCGCTGGAATAGGGTTGGAAGACGTGATATGTAATATCTATTTAATTTATATGTAAATGTGATTATTACTATTAACATTTATAGTTTTCTCATTATTTAAGTGATGTTACGTACAGGGAAAGATGCATTTGTAGTAGGTAAGTACTTAAAGCAGGCACAGGTTTGTACATTTCAGTGGAGAAATATTATCTATATTAATAATACAATCTTACGGAATATACTTGTAATAAGATTTTAATTCTGATCGCGTGGCCGATGATATTTCATTAATGCGATGGTAATGAAACATAATACTTACGTATAAAGTCAATTACAACATGTTCCGAAGATGCAGTGATTCTCAGCATACTTTCTCTCGATTAATCTCACAGTTGAACTGTGGTGTAAACACGAAGATTATCATTTAAACAACAACTGCAAATTGATGGTACTTGTACGTGTCTGATGATTATGGAGGTAATTGGTAGTTTATCTAGTATTGATATTTTAAAAGGCAAAGTACACTGTCCAGATATTATAAGACAAAAGTCAGCAAAAGATTGGATGAATTGGTCAGCCAGTTTGACCAATTCATCCAATCTTTTGCTGACTGGTATTCATCATTGGTATCGCCAGATGAAAGAAAGAAGAGGAACTGACTCTGACAATATAAATGTTTGTATTATGAGATTCTGAGGATCCATGTTTCTCAAGTGGAAAAATTGTTCGTGGCTTACTAGTTCTAATGTTCCACCACAGTCCAATAGGTACCTGATGGCTTCTTAACACAAATTAGAGAACAGATTCATGTATGAACAAAATAGAATTAATTACGTAACAGCGTAACTGACCCATTAATGTTATCGTCCGTCTTTTATTATGTACACAAAAGTTCAATGTGTGTTTCCAACAATGCATTGTTTTGGTTGTTCTCTGGAATTCAATTGTGCAACTGTTTGATTCTAAAATTGAATTTATACGGAAATAAAAATTAAGAATGAAATAATGGATTTTTATTTACTAATGTGCCAGTCATTAATAACTCTGTAATAAGTAGGTATGTATAAGAAATCTGTTAACCCCACATTCTACTGAACAAACAATGTTAGTTGCAACAATGCGGCCACAAAGCCCTTCTCATTAAGAAAAAATTAAACCAGACGGTCAGCGGTCATTCAAAGTATGTCACACCATATGTTGGCCGGTATCGAAAACTTACACTTAACAAAACTATTAGGAAAAAAGAATCAATAAGTTCCTTGGACCGTGTCCGACAGGGTCGCATAACTAGCGACGAATACAGAACGTATTGTAAATCTCTTTTATAGCTACCATGCTATCCGTGACGGTTGAAATATGACTTGGGTGTGTTTTTCTACCTGAAAAGGGACCATCATTATATCCCAAGATGATTGTCGGCAAGCCGAAATTATTTCTCATCTTTTTTTACTTAATATTTCGATTTGGAAACAACGAAGTTAACAGTAATGCCGCCATTTGGTTTTGTAAAGATTCTTAGTTTTTGTGGCGGCTACACAAAAAGTTTTACCTAGTTCTTCAAACAAACCACAAGAGATATGGGATCATTTATGATTAATGGTTTAATGACTGCAAATTGCTAAGAACAATTCTTTGAGTAAACTTTGAAACTGTTAGTTCTTATTATCCATCATTAAAGTTTGGCAAGTTAAGTAGGTACTAAAGTTCAGAGAGGACAAAAACCATAAAGTTATATTTGATGATATTGTTTTATTTTTAAATTAATATTATGTAACAGTCAAGGATATTATAATTACATACATACAAATAGTCAGTTACATACTTAGCGATAGCACGATACATATAAATTGATACAAGGACCATCCAACAACAAACACTTAAGTATTATCACTAAATATGTAACCAAGTATCTACAAACTTTCAACACTATGCAATAATTTTAACTAATGACTAGTAATACTATACAATAATTTCATACAATGATTAGTAATGTCTATCTACAAAATATTTGGTAACAATGAGATATACTATATCAAAATACTCATGCTAGTCTTCACTCCTGATACTGGCATTATTTTGTTTATACAATAATATGTATCAGTCTTAATGGACAACAATTTCATATAGCTTTATACAATGAAATACAATAAGGCTTTACTCTACATAGATACGTTTAGAATACATTTAACAATACAGTCTTTTAACATGACGTTGTCCGACCTACTGATGAACGAAGTCATTTTGGCCAAATTATCTAAACCAACATTTTTAAACTATCACTTTTTAATAAGGCAAGGCCAACACAAAAGCGGTCTAGCCTACACATGCGCTTGGAATGTCAAGTTCCATTACGAAGTATCTTTTACCGATAAGAAGAGTTTAACAATCTTATCATCTGTGCACGGCTGGATGAGTTTGTGGCAAGCAGTCGTGCACAGACGAACGGGGTTGTAAGTAACCTTGCTCGTCGAGCATCGATGGGGAGTGGTGACCAGGATGTTTGCGCAACGTGTTAGGAGGCCTGGGCCGACCGCCATAAGGCTGCTCATAATTTTGTGTATCAATAGATATGTAGCTATGGTGTAAATTCTCCCCATCTTGAATCTGACTCGTCAACGTTGTATTTGTCAACATGGACGTATCATCCTCAATAGTAATACCCACGTTAGCTGTAGTGGGTGTCTGAGGCGGTATCGCGTCGTATTTATACCAGTGTTCCGGCGCTGTAGGCGAGGCCGTATATCTAGAAGGATGCCGTCTACCATTTGGACACACGCCATGATTGTAATTCATTGTATCTTTGTTCCAATGCAAATTAGAAATGTCTGGCATTACAAACCTAATTTTCTCCCAAAACTTCTTCTCACCCCACAATAAAACGTTGCAAGTTTTCAAATAGTTTTGGAAATCTAGATCTAAGTTTAGAGCGCTAACATCTGTTGTTAAAATGAATACTACTCTGTGTCGCCTTATTGAGGGGTGAATAGAAGTGATTACATGTTTCATTGCAGCCTTAAAAGTAGCTTTAGACCATTCATTTTGTAGAAAATTAAATGACACAAATACTAAAATTCTTTTGGATGATTCAGCGGCATTTGTAATCTGCTCAGTTAAGTAATTATCAGGCGCATGTTGTAAATCTCGATAATGAAAACACATTGTGTAACCAGAGTGCTCCATTTCCGGAGCTACTACTTTAGATACAAAATCATCATCCAATAAACTATATACAGCATATCCATCATACAACCTATCTCTATCGAGCTCACTCTCTTGAATTGAAGCACTTTTGAACAGTCTAACTCCATATTTAGAGTGCGCCCATAAGCGTACATTTTGCCTAAACGAGAAAGCTAAGGCACCGAATAATAGTATCAGAATAACACTTATCAAAACTACAGCTAATAGTGGCACAAAGTTCAATTTTATGGGGCTCACTTCATCATACTGATAGGGTTGATTTTCAGTAGGAATAGTATTGTCCATTACACTTGAATCACGACACTTATCAAACGCGTCAAACACAGTATAGTTCGATGCAAGTCCATTTTCACCAACACACAACATTTCAACGGGATCTTCATAGTACTTCTTGAACCAGTTCTGAAGGGCCATGATGTTGTCACATGTACACGTGAACAAGTTACCCTGAACGTTGACGCTTTCCAAATGAGATACGTGTGCCAACTTTTTGTCAAGGTCGACAATCTTGTTTCCTTGGAAGTGCGCAACTCTTAAGGATGACAGGTTCTCAAAAGTCTTGTTTGCGACGCTTGTCAAGAGGTTATCGTTCAAGTATAACTCCCTCAAGTGTTTTGTTTGCGAGAACACTCCAGCAGACAGCTCGGTCAGATGGTTGTTTTCAAGGTGAAGGATATTTAAAGAGTGCAAGCCATTTAAGGTGTCATTGTCGATATTAGCGATGTTACTGTTGTTCAAGTAGAGTTTGTGAAGCTTTTTCTTTCCAATAAACAGGTGACTATTTAAGGTGCGGAAAACATTGCCATCAAGGTAAAGTTCTGTGGCATCCATCGGTATTTTCTCGGGTATTTCAGTGTAGCCCGCGTTTGAGCAATCAATAACATTTGAGTTCCAATTGCTATCATGGAAACATGAGCAACCTTCAGGGCATGTCATTTTACAGTCACAAGCTTCAAAATCGCAGCAGAAACAACTAGAGGAACAGTGAGTTTCGTATGAACAAAGGAACTGAGTTTCAGGAACATCCATTAAGTTAGCTTTTCCACCATATTTGTTATTTACAACTTCGCATGTTACTGTTTCTAAATCCATGAATCTTGGGTACTGTCGCATGTGATTCCATAGGTTTATCTTTTGCAGCCAAATCATATGACAGTTACATACAAATGGATTATTTCCAATAAAGAATTTTGGCAGCATTCTGTGCTTCGGTATATGGGGCAGCGTGAACGCCGACAGTTCAACGGTTCTCAATTTATTGTCCGTCACGACAACCTTTTCTAAGTTTCTTTTTTGTAAGAATGTACCTGGGTGAATCGTGTGAATTTTGTTGTTATTTAAGAAAAGGACTTCAATAGAATCAGGTATCGACCTTTCATCGACGTTTTCTAATGCATTGTAGCTTACGTCAAGCATTCGGATGTTTTGTTGTGCGTTCTGTTCGTTTTCTAGTTTCGTAATATTGTTACTGTGAATATCCAACCATTCAAGGCTCCCAGGCATATAACTATAGTCAAAGTAAATAAGCTTATTGTCGGATATGTTGAGCCAACCGAGAGTATTTAGTTTGTTAAAAACACCTCGGATGTCGGTCAGTTTGTTCCCGTCTAAGCGGATAGCTTTTAAAGTCGGATTAGATAAAAACGCGTCTTGCTCAATAGTTTCTATTTTGTTTGATGCCAAATTTAGTACTTGCAAGGATGGCAGAGTACTGAATGTATCTTTCGGTATGCTAGTAATCTGATTGTCAACTAGCCGCAATCCATAAAGCTCTTCTAATCCTTCAAAAGATGTGTTTGCTACTTTAGATATGTTATTCTTCCCGATATCAAGGGATTTCAAAAATCTTAATTTCTTGATTCCATCAGGGATTGTATTCATACTGTTGCCATTTAGACCTAAGTCTTGTAAATAAGTGATATTCTCAAAACAGTGTTCATGAATAGTTGATATGAGGTTATTATCTAAGTACAGCTGGCTGAGAACGAATAAGTTGGAAAAAATGTGTTCGTTCAACGTCTTTATCTTATTATCTGATATTGACAGTTGATGCAAGTTCTTAAGCTCAGCAAAAGCTCCATTGCTGATAGTTTCAATAGCGTTGTTGTCTAGATTCAAAACTTGTAAGTTGTTTAAGTCGTGAAAAGACTTTGGATCCAGGCGTGCAAGCGAGTTGTAAGACAAATTCAATATAACTAGGCGGATAAGGCCGGCAAAAGTATCTCTGTTAACCCAATCGTTGGTAAGACGGTTTCTAGATAAATCCAATTTCTCAAGCTGATCAAGTCCTTCAAGTAATCCCGGAGCCAACACAGAAAGCGAATTATTCGCTAATGAGATTTCTTTGATAACTCGTGATGATTGAAATAGTTCAGGAGGGACAGCGACTAACTTATTTCCCGACAAGTTCAGAATTTTTAATGAATTCAATCCGACGAAGGCTCTGTCGCCTATTTCATTAATTAAGTTGTTCTGAATATTCAACACTTCCAAAGATCTTAAACTAGAAAGGCCGTTGTCAGGAAGTCGTAAAATATTATTGTGAGACAAATCAAGCATCTTCAATCCAGTGTTGCATGATTTACCTGGAGCAATAGGTCCCTTGCCCCAATCAGAGAAGCCGATTTCTGATATATCTTGAATTCTGTTGTTAGTTAGATTCAATACTTCTAAACTAAAAAGCGGACAAAACACTTCAGAAGGTAACATGTAAATATTGTTGTCACCTAGATCCAGTGTCCGAAGTTCCATTAGTCCACGAAAACTTTCAGCGTGAAACTCCATAGTCATCGCAGGCCAATCTGTATTGTAGGAACGTAGAGATAAACTAGTTAAATCACGTAGCGGAGACAGCACAGTAGCGGGCACGTACCGTATCTTACAGTACTCAACGCGCAAGTCTTCAAGTTTTCGCAGTTGGCCCAAAAAACTGCCGGTATTCATATGAAGCGAACTTTCGAAGAACAACAAATCCGTGCAAGTGAGTTTCAACTTGTTGATGTTGTACGCCTGCGCCGTGGTAATGTTTTTAAATAAGAAGTCAACTGAGCCGATGGTTTTAATGTTACACGTGAGAAAGTTTGATTCACTCAACTTTGTGTCCGAATAGTCCCAATGACAGCCGGTGGGGGCGGGCGGCGCGGAACGTGCGCGCGCACCGGCCACGACAACCAAACACATCCAAACTTTTAACGAAACCATGCCGTAAAAGTTCTTGGTCATGTTGCCACTGTAAAATAGTTCATTTGTCACTGATATATCACTAAAATACTCGTTAAAACTTTATGTCACCAAAACAGTCAATGTTATTAAGTCTATGTTGTTGTGTACACTTCGTTTTATAGCGCATGTAAACAGTGAGTGCGAGATCGCGGTAAAACTTTTGACGCAGCCATGCTCCCCTGCGGTCGGGCGGTAACTGACCTACGAAGTTTGAACGAACGAAAGCCGCATGGGTATTGGGGGAGGGGGAAGGCGCGGGACGTGGAAGGCAACAATGACGACGGGTGGGACCCGGCACTGCATCGGCTTACAACAGATGGCACGCGTGTTTTTTAAGTACTCGAAATATTGGTTATGCAGCCGAAGACTTAGGCCTGCGTGATTCGATGAATGCACCTCCTTAAGTTTCATCTCAAAGGAGGTCGTGGTGACATCTGAAACAGTAGCAGTGACGTGACTTGAAAAAGTTAACTTTTACAGATACACACTTGAACTTTGTTTTCAAATTTTATTAGGGTGTATATAAAAAAATATGAGAATTAATTCAGTACAGAGATAATTTTAAGCTCGAATAATAAGGAAAAGATTTAATATTTATGTTGGAGAGACATGCATGCAATTTTGATGAGATGGGCGGACATTTTACGTCAATGCAGAATAAATGATTGACAGTTTAAAATCGGAAAAGAATGCACACAAAAGATATTGTGGTGTTTCAATTTCCTTTAGATTATTTAAGTGATTTAAGAACAGATGTGCAATAATAGGATTTAAGTACAATGAAGTGATGACTCTTAAAAAATTATAAGTTTTCTGTTAATAATGCCTTCATTTGTTGTAAATATTACTTACTCTTTTGCAGTACTATTTGTATTTTTATAATCAGTTTCCAGTTATGTGAAAGAAAGCACCAATTTGAGCCATTTACAACAAAAAAAAGTAAAAAATTTAACATTATTAAAATTACAAAGCCAGCTTGATTTCTGCAATAAAAACTTTGTGGAGAATTTATCGTTTCAAAAAAGAAAATGTTGTCTAGAGTACTACTTTGTGCTAGTTAGGCACAAAAACACGTCCATTCAAGAGGCCATCGTGCGTCACCGCAAAGTCTAATCGTGGGCCATCGTATGCCATAACACGTGCGTGTCGGATTGCGTCTACCGTGGGAGACGGTTTGAGACCTTTGAATATCTTCAATGCCACTACAAATCACGTACCTCTTCGAGACACAAAATAAAATCAAGCCATTCATGCTGTCGACTAAGTATTAAAAACTTCACCGTCCAACTTGTTAAGAAATAAAATAATTTCTCCAAGTAGACGAACCTTAATGGTGTCGCCAAACAGTGCAAAGATAAGATAATAGATTTGCGTAAGCAGTTAACTTTTTATGACTCATACGTAACAAATTGGGGAATTATCTATTATTCCGGACGCTCGTCACAACTTTCAGATAAGAAGAACAGGCTTTATAAAGAACCTTATCAGCTTCACGCAATACCTTTACATTTGCTCGTCCATGATGTCTCACTAAGTTGTCGGACTTAATGTAAATCAATATAAGGATAGAAAGCAGAATATTGGGTGATACTTTCCTAGAAAGAGGTCTGTCGGGCCAAGGTCGTATCAGAGCACGACTATTGATATTCTCAGTCAATATTGAGAGTAAATATCTCACGTGCCTATGTGATGGCTCAATATTTACAAGAGGACATCAAACACAATATTACCACTTATCTCGTAACAACTGACTCCGAAAACATCTTACATAGCGATCTTCCCTAAGGAACGTTATATAACACAACGAGTGTGTTGACATTACCAGATATCGATAGAAGTTCAACACGACTTTTATTCGAAAGAATGGCTGCATTTATCTACTAATATTTATGAGTTTTTCAATCTATTACAGATTGCCTTTAAATGGATGCTTGAAACCGTAAGCCCTGTGTGGGTTTCATTGTAAATCGTCAAACAAATAGATACTATCTTTCCGATAAATGAACCGAGAACAAATGGTTGAAAGTACTGAAATGTAACAGTTCTATAAAAAGCACATGAGCATTATGCGACAAATCGATATTGCAGAGACAACGCCCTTGCTAATAGTTCTATTATAATTTATCAGTCTATTGACGATCGGTCATTCGATTATAAAACTAGACTGTAATAACAAAGATAGTATAATGGACAACGGAAATGAGTCAATTACGATTACAGCTATTGATAACTAAATTAAACTTTGTTACGTAGAACTCGATGCACGCAATGAATGCTTTGTGAATTTGTGACAAAAACTGAAGGTAAACAAACCAACTTTGTTCGACGGAAGCCTTTTCATAATTAAAGCAGCTCTGCGTGAAGCAAAGAATAATAACAATGAAGAAACAGCAGCCCGCGTTGAGGCTAAAATGACTTCTGCACGCTATTGGAAACAATTACATTAGCCGTGACCAGAACATTTTACATTCTATTCAGAACAGAACAGCATTCGTCCCCACCGAGCATAGAACAAGGACTAGTCAAAAACAAAGGATCTCCGCAAAGTGAAATTAAACAATATGGATAGTTTCTCAAATCCGAAGCAAAAAAGCCTTTGAAAGTTATGACCCGCAATAAAACTAAAGCCAGGGTCCGTCTCGGTTAGACAAAGGGATTCTACCGCAATTATGTTATTGCCTCTATAAATTTGTTAAGACAATAGTTTTTAAACGCAAAGAGATGCTGGTTACTTTATGGCTGCCAATGGCACAAATAAAACATTTTGGTTGAAGCTTGTAAATCTTAGAAAGCTATGTTTGGTTGTGTTTGCCACAAACTGTTTATTTTCCGTTGCTTTACTTGTGGTGTCATAAATGTTATTATCTACGTCAGTAACGAAATTGGTAACAGCATAAACATCGGCATAAAAGCCATTGTGATAAAAATATGACTAATTACCATAAGGTCCAAATTATTTGAAATAGCTTCTTTACCTTCTTAACCGTCATTATCGTGTACTTCGACTAATGTAAGTACAGTTTAATAAAAGGTTTTGTTAGGTAGTGTTAGTTAAAATAAATCACTTCAGTATCAGTTTAATGTTTTTCCTTTATCTTAAAAACTCATGTTGGACCCAACAGCTTTAAAGCGTGATTGTTATTTGTTAAGTGAGACATTGCATCTGTTAGAGGTGAACGTTAAACGATAAAGGCATTTTAACAGATAATCTCAACAAAATATTGCTTGAGTCTCGATAAAGGTGGCCTCAGTAAACAGGTACTCCCAAGGCACGTTTCGAGTCAAATAACCTGCAAGAAAGGGTCCGAAACAGAAACGCTTTGTGCTAAAAACGTCGACCCCTTATCTTCCTCGGATGGGTCGCTACCATAGACATAGCAACATTAGAACCATCATCAGCGATATTATTAATCTGATTGATTATAAATCGTATATATTATACTCAAAACGTAGGTTCTAAAAGCTGATAGACGTCCAATAATTTTGATAAAAAACACATAAACTTAAATTTTCATATCTTTAGTGTTTTTAATTATAATAAACAATTTTAATGAGGCATAAAAATATCAACGCGGTAATAGGTATAAGTTTCTTACCTGTTTTTCAATAATATTTTAAGACACAGGAAATGTTGCTAGCTTTAAAGTTCTCAGTGGTGCATAATTCTAAAATGGCTAGAAAACATTTTTGAATATTCAATTTTGCGAATTGAATTGCAATTCTCATTCGGTATTCATTTTAGAAAAGTGAGTGTACAAAGTGCGGTCGAATCTCCATATTCGTGCCGTGTCTCTCGGCTTCATGTCTATCTGTGGAGACTGCTTCCAGAGGCCCAGCACGAAGTCATCATTCATACGAGAAGATATCATCGTCGCTCGTCGTGGCCACGGCTTTGCTTGTTAACAATAAAAATGTTATCCGGCGCTTACACAAAATGTATCTCGGAAAAACGTTCAGTCTCGCTCTCACTCATTTTAGTCTTTTTAGTTTCTCGGCGATTATTTACATTTATGGACTTTGCTTTTACTGGATCTAGATTCGCGAGTTTTAATTTTAATTGATAAACATTTTTGAAAATGGTTGTGCTTTTGTAGAATTTATTTATCCTCACGTTTGTGTTTATACTACGATAAAACTATTAACATACTTGTAAGAACGACCTTTCTTATAAGAAGCCTCCTGCCCTAATTTTTCAAATTAGCCTGCATTAAAAAGCCCTTGAAACTAATCGTTAGCTTAATAAACCTCGGTCAATTCATTGTTTAAATTATTTAAAACCGTAAGTCCTTCATTATCCCATAATTAAATTACCTAATAGTCTTAAGGTTGAACAGTTACGGTAATGCGATTAAGCAATCCAATATAGACGAAATGGCACCGAGCGCAAATTGCCAATCAATAATGACCCTAAGGGCATGTAATTAACGACTGCATTAGTAGGTTGCATTATGCATGACGTTGAATCTCTGGCAGACCCTGTTATCTGTGATGCGTATTTCGCTTACAAACATTTACATAATTACAAACGTTTAGCTAATTTTAATTGGACTATAGACGCCTCAACGTCGTTAGGTGGAAACTTAAGTGCGGTAATTGGCAATTAGAGATCATCTAGTGATATCTCTGATACTGAATCACAGCGGATTAAACATTTGCGAGAATGCAGTTACTCAGTTACTCTAAAGACGCAGTTACATAAGCATAAAACAGTAGTGTGTTGTGTTCGTGTCATACAAGTAATAATGTATCACAAAATTTCAGGTTTCCTTATAGTTACACCTAATATAGTTCTAACTGGTCAATTCGTTCTGTCTTTCTATTCCTTCTATTCGCGGGGTCCCCTATTATCAATAATAAAAGTATTATCATACTATAGTTTATTGTCTCTTAATTAATTTATATCAGTAAATAGTTATGCTATCAAGACCACGTCTCTCACGTCCGAAACAAAAAGGATTTTAAAAGAAACGTGGGCAACTTTTTTGTCCATCACTCCAGCCTAGTCAATCTCACAGGACGCGTACAATTATTTTAATCTTATTAAAATCATGTTTGTCTGACGTTCGTCTTAGTAGGGATATTCTTATACAACTATATTTATTCTTGAGAAGAAAGTTGTCATTAACTTACTATTGTATTAAAACGAAAGAAAAAGGTTGAATCACATTCTTCTGAGTAGTAGGTATCCTATATATAATATCGAAAACAATCTACCTAGTCCGTCAGTCCCTATTGCTTTTATGATCCATAATTCAGTTGGTAGCCAAAAAAAAACATCTTAAGTGTTCACCGAAATAATTAAACTGTCAAAATTAATGTGATTTAAAAGGCATGTTAAACGATTTGATGCGAAAGGTATCTAATTATTTGGACGATTTACGATGACAGACTAATTAATATACAGTATTCAAATATTGATTTTATTGCTCAGTTTAAATTAGTTAATCACCTTCGGCATCGAAATAATGGTTTATTATATAAAATTGGTTTCGGAAACGTGTAATTCGTAGAATTATTCGAACAAAAAGGCCTGTAATCATTAGCCGCTTGGCTGATTTTTACCTTAAATTGGCATAGGGTGCTATTTGCTTATCTATGGCATAAATAAATTGAGTGTGATTAGTTGCTATATTGGGTACGTAAATAGGGAAATGCACCCCAAATTATTAGGAGAATTTTATTGTTATTGGGGTGTTTGTATGCAACAGTTTTATTCTGATTGCATGACTGGTTTCTGGTTTTGGTTTTGTTTGAGCAATCACATCATTAGTGTAATAAATCAAAGGAATATATTACGGGCATAGTTGTTTATTTTAATATTTTAAAGACTGCATTGTTTTTTAGTTATTTAGGTATATTTTAGCATTTTTTTACATTTTAGTTTTACAGTCAATACCTTTTATATATTTTTATAACCTTGTAAATATGTTAGTTGTATATAAATAACGTGTTCTTAAGAACATCCTCGTTATTCTTACTCACAAAAACTGTCTAAAGATAAAACAGTAATAATAATCGGACACGTCGCTTGTTAGACAAACATGAAGAGATTCCGTCTGATACCACCGAACAATGTGAGTGTGTGGGTGAACAAGTGGGGTGCTCTAAAAACTTATACGCGACCAAAGTCAACCACACAAAAGGATGTGACTAATGTAGTAACCCTTGAGTCTAGCAAGACAAATTGATGGTCAGATGACTCTTTAGAGATTTGAATTTAAAGCATCAAAATATTTAGCTCCAACAAAAAGGCTTATTAATCTCAATTAATAAAGGTCTTCAGAAATCGTGCCAGGTTAGTTCTTTCTTATTTTTTTGTTTTTCTACCAGAGTTGACTGTACACAAACACAATAAAAAGAAAATTCTAGCTTGAAAGGTAAGGAATATTATATTAGCTGAATAACTAAATAAACTAAGCAAACAAGAAAACAAAAAGGTTACTAACAGCCTTTAATATAGTAAACAAGGGATTTGTAATTCTGTAACCCCTAATGCCATCCAATAAGGAAAGATACCTGAGAAAAACAGCCAGACAAATTTTGTTAAGGGGTATGTTGTATTGGAAAGGGATGATCTTATTTTATTACTCGCTTTTACTTAGTGGGTCGCAGTAATGATATTACTGAACTTGGACTAAGCCGTTTATGCTCTCTACTTTTACTATTTTCTCTGCCTCGTGTATGGTATTCGGTATACCTAAACAAAAAGTTACAAACGCAGAGCTCTAAAATTGTTCAAGAATAAATCGATAACAAAAATGAGACATAAACAAGATAGTGATTTATTTGCTAGACTTATCATAAAAAATGAATTAAAGTTCACAAACAAACGTAAAAAATGCGCACAAGAAATACAAACTATTATCAGCATAATTTCAATCAAGCTACGCCCGAAACAAATCGTCAAATAAGGAAGAGGCGTTACCGAAATTACACTAACATGGTATTATGAAATGTTGACAAGGTAAGTATTAATCATAAACAAATCATTGGGTGCCAGCGGACGTTATGCTAATAATATGTAGAAGGCATGAATATATTTTTTCATCCAGTACCTCATTTATTTATGTTTAGTCATCATCGTTTAATATTCAACGTAGTTTGAAGAGATATCGTCTACAATCAATCAAACTTGCGCTATTGCTATTGGCTGTCTTGCTTCATTTTGTGTTCTATTATCTTCGTTGTAAAGAACACATTTGTCAGTCAAGTTCAAGTTCGTAATTTGTAATCGTTTCTTCTTCGGAGTTCCGTTGATCTGAAACAATGGAGTGCTTATTAAAATTCATTCTTACCACTTTATCTTAGGGTTCATTATAACGCAGAGTATAAATTATACTTATTCTTTTATCGTATTAAAGGCTACTTTGGGTTGCCCGAGAAAGGTAGAACGTTTAATTTGGATAAGATTTCATTCATTATCCGTACATTCAAGTGATGTTTACACGTGCATTTGTCAATTATTAATATATCAAGTGTGTATATGAACTACAGGATCAATCAATAATGTTTATAAATGTTCATACGTAATACAATGGGGATTGTATTCGAATGGTGCTTCAAACATAAATATAAGGACTTCAGAAGTTATAATACGGTATCTTGGGATATTGTTATAGTTTTGAAGAGATAATGTTTGGATTGTTAATTGAATGGTGATTAGAAAGTTATATTACTTACTTAGTTTATAAAAACAATTTTACTAAGCAGTTATAGATGAAATGTACGAAAAATATTCAGATATATACGAGTAATATGGTAATTTTAGCCTCTTGTATTTTTGGCTACCAAATAACAGTGACCCGAATTAATCAAAATCAAAAACAACAATTAATACCCTCACTTTTCCATTGGCTCAGTTTTGGCACTTACCCTCTTCTGACGAATGGTCCTTGAACCAAAGTAATTGATGGACGTACCACAAACTAAAACGTAGGCATGAATAGATTAATGACCAGCAGATAGCTAGGTCGAAACTCCAGATAATGTATCTGGTCACTGGGCCATTAATTCACTGTGGTTACTTAACTTGATCAATACCAATTTGTGTGTTTAGTTTACCAGTTTGTAAACCCACGCTAAACCCAATAGAGTCTAAAATAATTAAGATCGTATGGAAGGTCCTGTATTCTGTGGAGAGCGGCGGTCTTAATTAGGTGACACTAATGACGTTAGTGGGGGTCTGGTTTTTGCTAGGAATAATTTCTACTGCGGATTTCTTGGTGAAGATATTTAGATATCACTGTAATGTATAGCTTTCTAATTTACTTACATTTTATTTACCTACTCAAATAATCTAGTGCACTTAAAGCCTGCTCCAAAAATGACCACCCACATCATGCAATCAGTCTAACCACACAGTTGAATTTGATAGCCCAAAAGGATGCTTGATAAGCTTACATAATTTTAAACTATAACCAACATAACACGAAATATGTCCGTCAACAAAACCAGCAAATTAATAACGAACAACATTCCCAAACAAGTTTATTCGTCCAACAAAATCAGAGTCTCTATCGATAAACGAGCATATTCACAATAAAATATATACACAATTACACAATAAACCGTTGTCGACATGTCCTGTAATGGTCGCAGTATATACATGGTGCTGTTAAAGCAGATACGAGTATTTACGATCAGGCCGCCCGTCCCGATGCATATACGCAGATGCCACACATGCTCTGCCTTAATTCGAATAGATGACGACTAGGGCTGGTAGTGAGGAGTTTTCATTTGCTTTATGATACATGCACATAATATTGATAGAATACCAGTAGCAGTACCTCTAACTATCTATGAAATAGTCAAAAGTTGAACAAGTAGGTAAAACTTTTAGATATAAAAAACATATTGTCAGCTTTTACTGACCTTATACTAAGTTCTTTTCATTCAAGCCAGTAAGTCTGACAACCAAGGGGTATTGCATTGCTCTGGTAACCGGGTTGAGGAGATCAGAGTCGCTCCTTGTAAAACACTGGTACTCAGCATAGTTGGGAAAAGGTTCGGGAGATGAGGCTGCTAAGTTTTTTTCACTATGTGAAAAATTTCTTCATTCAAAACCTTATTACCTACATCAAACTCATATTTACTCATTGGCGTTAAAAATAATATTTTGCATTATCGAAAATTTTTGTACTTTTTTGAGGAAACGTTAAAAGTCAAGCTGTAATCAAATCATCCGATTAGATAACATGTACTTTCAAAAATCACAAGGACAAGTCGCTTTTATATAACTGTCAATTATAATTTTAACGATTTAATTGATTTGAGATAAATGTTACGAGTTTGACCAACTGCTTTAAAAGTTGCAACGATAAGACTGTCTTATCATTTTATAGGTAAGTATTTTATATGACTACATTTTCGAATACATATATTTCCTATTAAGCTGTTATGGTTTCATTAAGACACTGATAAAACCTCCATTATTCCTAGTAGGTGGTTAAAGTAGCCCAATAAGTTTTTTTAAATGTTAGATTTTCCATAGAAAATACTGACACGGAAAGTCCCTTGGCCATGTCAGCAACTACAATAGGCCAAATATAAAAACAAAAGAACGTATTTTTTTCAAACTAGGTCAATACCAACAGTGACAACCCTACGCTTAAAATTCATATTAATGCAGGCTAACAAGCACAGTGCGGCCCATTGGCGATATTGATATAAATTGATTACAAGTTGTCGCGACATTCATTAATATGGTTCGACGCAAATACTCGTATCTTATCTAGTGCTTTCATTACTGATATCATTACTGACCGAAGGTCTGTTAATCTTAAATAGTTTAATTGATTTATGATGCGAACACAACAGAGTTTTGTCTGGGAAAGGCCTAGTGATTTATGTTCCATATCTATTTGTGTTTCAGTTGTGAATTTATCTGTGTTTAGATAAATGGTGCGCGTGAAATTGTAAAATGACATATCCCAAAAGTTGATTTTAATCACGATAAAATCGAAAATGTAGGTCCTTTATATACGTAACATAGCACGGGATTTTTTAAGCTATTGGTGAAAATTAATAAAAACCATTTATTCATTACAAAAATCACATAAAATTAACACAATTCATAATTTCAAAAAATGATAGGAATGTACAACATTAACCTTATAAACAGATCACCACGATCCCAGCGCAATACACAAACAACATAAAAAGCACAACTAAAGTAATCGTTACCGGACCGACTCTCATCGTTATATTTTTTTCATAAACATTTCTCCAGACAAATAAGGCATTCACGATTGACGATAGTAATTTTTTCGCTTATTCTGTGCAGTCGGTTACTTTCACAGAGGCCGAGGTTAAGGTCAGACAGTGTTAGCCTTTGGATGCTCATCAATTCAATGTAAATAATCTCCGGGCATCCGCTGAGCACAATAAAACATGGCAACATGATAGATTGTTATATTTTCACGGCCATTTTCCTTTGGACGAGGTTTTATGAGAAGCTTTTGTGGTTATGATGGTTTGGTGGCCTAGTGGGCAAAGAACCGACCTCTCGAGTATGAGGGCGCGGGTTCGATTCCAGGTCAGGCAAGTACCAATGCAACTTTTCTAAGTTTGTATGTACTTTCTAAGTATATCTTAGACGCCAATGACTGTGTTTCGGATGGCACGTTAAACTGTAGGTCCCGGCTGTCATTGAACATCCTTGGCAGTCGTTACGGGTAGTCAGAAGCCAGTAAGTCTGACACCAGTCTAACCAAGGGGTATTGGGTTGCCCGGGTAACTGGGTTGAGGGGGTCAGACAGGGCAGTCGCTCCTTGTAAAGCACTGGTACTCAGCTACATCCGGTTAGACTGGAAGCCGACCCCAACGTAGTTTGGGAAAAAGGCTCGGAGGATGATGGTGTTTGGATCTTGATGTTTATTGAAGTCTTGTATTATTATTTTCGTCATCATAGGATAACATTTTATTTCAAACTTACGTAAACTTTCTTTTAAGAAATGTCTAGTTTGGCTCACTCTAGTGAATAAACACTTGATTCATTAGAATATAGTCCACACAAACATAAGTCTCAAGATCCCTAATTTATTTACTCAACCGAGAAACGATCCGCAATTGACACATAGACCTCTCAAAGTATTCAAGTACCAACTCTTTACAATGTAGGTAGAGTACTCCACCCGTAATGAATTCCACCACACGGCACACCTACATTTCTTTCAACCTGTCCGACATTACGGAACCCGCACAACTTTTTATGCTTCTCATATAAAAGCAACAAGTCTTACATAAAGCCGTAATGAAAGTTAATTACTCGCCCCAGCTCAGAATAGAGGACTGATAAATCAGTCGATGACCTCGATTTGTATCAATCAAACCGAAACGCTCAAACTTCAATTTGACTTGTGTCAAACGATGATTGGTTGCAACACTGCCTACGCCTAATTGGTAGAATGAGTTTTGCTCGCGTGCCAGTGCGGTTTACTTGAAACTGTAATGAGGTGCGGATGTGGTATTGACGGGAAACTGTGCTTTTGTACTTTTTTGGATTTTGTTTCTTTTATGTGGGTGATCATGTATACCACTATGTTGTGCTTTTTTAGTCTATTTTTGTCTGATATAAAATATAGTTTATTTTAAAGTTACTTATATCACATTAATTGTGTTCAATTATAATTGATAGTCAAACAGAGAAACCAATCAAAAGAAACAATGTTCGAATCAATACAATAGATCTGCACCCGTTCCCCGCATTATGCAGTCACAATATATCGTTCAGTTTACGACGGCATAACAAGGCGTATCGGGTCTGTCCAACAAGTTTATTTATGTCATCGGAATCGGCTCGTCAATGCTTGTCGCAAAACTCCACTATTTCCGTGTAAACAACGTGCAGGGTTACTGGGTCAGCCGTATTTCACTTCACTATTTTCTGTCTAGAAAACCAACAGAACGTAAAACTACCTGACTTTTTCCGCCTGTATTTTTTTAAGGTACTATCTAGATTTCTGGGGCAGGTTTGAGCCGTGGCAAATGTAGGACCGTTGTATCTCAAGTGATTAATGCAAATAGTTTTCAATTGTTTTATACTGTTGTGACCGCATTTAGAATAAGTAATGAAAGGAAATAAATGATAGCATTTTAAATATGACATTCTATCAAAGCTACCCTACATTTAGGTAATAGCTAAAGTAATTTTTGTATGAAGTTCGGATGTTATTTACAATTCTGAAAATTATTTAAACAGATACCTAAATAACAAATAGTACCTAAAGTAAACTATCTTAATTCCATACGAAACCAACAAAAAAATTATATTTAAACTAAGAACCAAAAGCGTCATCCACAACCTAATTATTAGCTCCCGGTTATGTTGAATAGGCTATGTGATTGCAACCAACACTTTGGCCTTTGTTTCGAACGCACGTCGCGGGCCCATCGATCACTGCTCAGTGCTCTGCCAATTTGTTAGTTCTCGTCATTATGTACCCTATATGTGTACGAACATTACTTGCCAAGCGGGCTTTGGGATTGCAACGAGTTTTTTTGTAGCCATTTGTTTAGATATTGAATTATTTTCGTTTATTTTATTAGTTCTATAAGGCCTTAAACTGAGATAAGCTTCCACGGGCGCTGTTTCTGGCCTTAAGCTACCTCAGTAACCCTCAAACCCTTATTTATATAGATTAATTTGGCACGTGTATTCCAGTTGGAGCCGTGTAAAAACAAACAAACTCCATCTTGTTTGCTGATAATTATCATAAATTGTTTACGCTTCCAGGATATTGAACACAGTTAAATTAGATATTACTTCAAACACTCGGCGAGTCAATAAATTACATAAAAAGCGGCCGTTCCTTCGGATATCAAAAGAGTATCTACTCAACGCTTCCTGCCTCGAACCTATAACTCCTTTCTCTTACAATTTTATTTCCATGAAAGCCATAATCATAAAGTTTTTATTGCTATTCATCTGAAGCAAACACTTACGATACGGGAAAAAAGTTGGTTCGTTATTCCTCAAGAGGTTACAAGTATGAGAGATCCGTGTCAGTTTTGATCGGCCGTTCAACAATGATTTATTGGTCCGACATATAAATTGTAAGGTCATGTTCAACATTCGTCAATTGGACAGCTAGTAAAACTTGCTATTCGTCATCTGGCCGATATAGCTATTGACAGGCACAAATTCTGTACACGAGTCAGTGTTTATTAAAGTTTATAAATGTATGAACTATGAAGGCCTTTCGTTCTTTATTTTTGTGTGAAAGGACTTTTGTCTTACAATATAATATGTAGGTAATTTTCAATACTATATTATTTTATTTATTAAGTTCACAGCCCTTAGTCAAAAAATAAGGTTAATGGAACTTGAATTGTTTACTTGTCAAAAGGTAACACGATACAAGAAGCTCTCTCTGCTATCACTCCTAGATGTCTAGGAATGATGACCTTTGACAATCATAAGCCATGGTTCAGTGTCCTTTGAGAATTAGCTCTGAAGTCAATGATATCTTAATACCTAAGTGGTTAATGTTTGAGGAAAAATTTTGGGTTTCTGAAAAGAGTACCTTTGTATTTTTTTTGGGTTACACGTGTTTGATCCGAGAGGTTATTAGAGGATACAACCCAATATTTTTATATCTCTGAAATCGATATCGTTTAGCCAAAAACCATACTCACATTGACGAGAATTGACAGCGCAATAACAGAACTGCAGTGTGAATTGAAACTAATAGCGTATGAATGGTAACAGATTGCTACTCCATAACCGGACACCACAACAACTTATTATGCATTACAAGAAGGATTAGATCCCATATCGTGTTTCACTACTAAAATTATCATACTCAAATACGACTCTAAATAATGAGCCTTGTATATTAATAGGCCATACATATCATAAAGGTAATTTATTAAAAACTTTTGTCGTTACACTGGCTACCAACTTATTAAGGCAGCTTCCTTTCGTGGGCGATCTAATTACCGACAAGCCGAGAACAATAATACGTAATCTGAATATTTATGAGCGCACGATGCATCTGTGAATTTGATATACTTATACAACGACTGTTTATCTTGAACGAAAATTGACTGTGTGCAATGAATAATTTATTGTGAGCAACCGGCACTGACGTTCGCCATATTTTAATATAAATCCATCTACCATATTGTATGCAAAATGCCATTGAATGCAGTGCAAGGCAGGATCATTATTCCAATATACTGCTGTGATATTCATCACGCGGCCTGTGGTTGCAGCATTTTAAACAAATCATCTTTAACCGTGGATGCGGCAAGCTCATCTGATGCGAACGCACTGTTGCTACGGAATCGATTTTAATAATGTTGCTTACTTACTCGGTTTAATGCATTTTTTGTTTCGATACTCGCATGTTTCTGAAACGAGGTATTTCTTGGTGTATGGAAAGTAGGACATGTCGCAAATCGATCATTGCGTTCGCTATGGGCACAAAAACGGAGATTTAGCATCATATCAGATTGTCGGGTGCATGTCAACTCTTGGACACTTAGATTGCATCTTGGATATGTGTGCCCCAAATTACACGAACAATCGTTTCTCCATACGTCTTGTCAGTCAAACCCATGTATGAATCATATGGAAATCAAGTCTTCAACTTCATGAATAATAGAAAATGTACCTTCGAACTTTGTTAAGAAGTTCTAATCGTTTTCCTAGTTAAGGTTTAAGCAACCAAACCGTGGGAATCCCATTTACATTTGCCTATTAATCTTATAGGTAACATATGTACTTTATGATGTATTAATGTTGTTTTTTTTTGCTTATTTGCTTAAACGATTTCATCTCAGAAATCACAAAAGATATGTCTGTATTCGATGACATAAGTAGACGAAGGCTATATTATATTTTTGTCTGTAAATAAAATGATCTGGTTTGCTCTATTTATGTAAGTAGGTAACTCGTTACTATAATTACTCAATGCAGAATTATTTTAAGATAAGTAATCTGTTTACTGCTTCGGGCAAGTTATTTAATAAGTACAACTATTTGAAAGTAGTCTAATGCATTCTAACAAAAATATCATCATAAAACGCTGCGTTCTAAATAGCTTTTGTTTCGCAAGATATTCGACTTTTTTATAGGAACACAATTTTATATCATTCCCTTCATAATGATAATGACATAGCCCATAGTCAAAATGAAAGAAAAAAAATAGTTACAACTATTTATTAGATTCTTTTTGAGACATTGAAGGCCAGAATTAGCGGTCGTTAGCGTAATGGTCGCCCTAGATAAAGCTATTACAATAAATTTCTTAATTGCCGCCGAGTTGTCAGATGGCAGAGATTCCTTGTCGGTGATGCAAAAGTGATCTCACTACTTAAATAAGAATGTCAACTGTGTCAACCTTTTGACGTAATTGTTATTTGCAGTTGATAGTTTATGGGGCATTTGTATCATAAGCTATTTTAGGTAGTGTCTTAGCTTAAATGGCGTTAAAGGTATTAAGTAAAGAAATGTTCATTTAGCTTTGTTTTTCTTGGTAAAGATGTTTTCTGTATTCCTAAGTATATTTCGTTTGGATCCTTACATCAGTCAATGTCTAAAATTTTTGCTATGACTATAAAAAAGAAACCCAAAAGGATTCAAAATTATGATATTCTTTTGTTCAAATCTGAGCGCTGTAAGAAAATAAGCAAAGTTTAACCCAAATAGGGGTTACTTTGAACTTAGTGGAAGACAAGACGAGTGGAAGATTTATGAAATTTTCTGAAACTCAAATAATAATTTTGTATTGTACCAAAAAATCTAGTTCAACCAACTGTTCCAAATATTTGTAAAGAAATAATATTTTTGAAGAGATCTCAGAAACAAAAACAAGAATGATTTATTTAAAAAAACGTCGGATACTAATAGGAGAGACGGAGACATTTCTAAACAACTTCCCGAGCGCAGATGTTCCTGCATGAAAAGTATCAATCCAAAATCCTTGGGGATCTTGTACGCAAGTTCATCAGCAAAATACGAAATTTTAAATCGCTCGAGTCCTCCAGAGTTACATAACAAAAGTAAAGCCTACGGCGCCGGGTGGGCAAACAACTGTGATGGAATAAAAAATCTATGTTTGTGTTGCAATCAATCAACAAAGCTCGCGCCCAGCTCCCAGTTTCCAAAGCTAACTTTTCGAAACGGGTCTGCTATTATTTAGTATTGATTTTCGACGTCTATTTTTATTGGTTTTCCAAACGTTCCAATGTTTATAGAGATTTGCGACGGCTGTAAGGCTATGATTTCGTTTGATTGGATTTTCATTCAGAATAAAATGTTTTTTTTTCAACTGAACATACTGTTAGCGATAAATTTAGCCGTTCCTGTATACGTATAGATATAAAACGTCCCTCAAACTTTATTGGGCATTTTTATTTCACTGCCCAACATGAAGTCTGGTCCAATCCAATCTAATACGTACATCAAGATAAAATTATATTTTCTATATCTTCATAACGTTTTCGTACAAAAATATTATTCGATTTTATTACCACTCTTTTATGTGTATTGCTCAAACATGTTTAAAGCTGGGTAAATATAAAATTAATGAAGCGATGTTCATATCATCTACAAGAATTAATTAAGAGCTGTTTGTCCAAAATGCTGTATTTTGAAATGTGTCAATCAGGTAATTTGCGCTTAAACAGTAGGTGAAATTACAGCATAATATTACGGACTACTCTACCTAACCCAAGGGGAAAATAGGCCAATATTACCACAGGACTGTGTAATTGGCAAATAATTAGCGCATATTCCCAACCAGACAAATTCCCAGACACGAATTATTCCTGGAATAAATACGAACATTGTTGTGTGCATATCTGATTATCATTGGGAGCAAATTGCGCGAATCAATTGAGGGCTATTAAAGCTTACAACCTGTCAGACTCAATGAAGATCGTTAATAAATGATAAAGTGTTGGGTACACTTATTAGAACACTCGTATCGACTGCGATTGTGCAATAAGTGCGGTCGTTGCTACTGCGGTAAAATTAATATAGATTTAAAGTTCGATCTTATGACGAACTTCTGGTGTAACTTTGAATATTGTACATTTATGAGTCTTACTAATAACACATATTTTATTGCCATTAGGATGTACATAGGTACTTAGACAACACTTCTTTTAATCCACGCACATACATACTTATAAATTGGACAAACAACTTACATTTTTCTTTTCATTTCAGGCACATTAGTGATGAAAAACGTGTGCTCAACAACTCAACCACGTTCATGACTTGCAAGACGACTATTGGCCACTGGATTTCACCTGCTAATAAGCAACACAAGTATACAATCACAGTAAGTATTGATCTGTCATGAATTCTCAAGTGACTAACAAGTTAAAAACCGGCCAAGTGCTAGTCGGAATCGTGCACGAAGGGTTCCGTACCATTATTTATAAAATGAGCAAAGAAGTCACGTTTGTTATATGGGAGCGCCCCAAAATATTAATTTTATTCTAGTTTTCAGTATTTGTTGTTATAGCGACAACAGAAATACCTACATCATCTGTGAAAATTTAAACTCTCTAACTATCACGGTTCATGAGATACAGCCTGGAGACCGACGGACGGACGGACGGACAGAGGAGCAAAAATAATAGGGTCCCGTTTTACCCTTTGGGTACGGAACCCTAAAAAGAAGTTTAATTATCAGTTTACAAGTGGCAGTCATGGTGTATCATCGATACCAATTTGACATGAACACAATTCGCAATCGAAAAGTTTTTTTCGATTTGACGATTGTAAAAACTTGATTTATTGACGTGCTTATTACTTCTGCTTGAGTGGGACTTACGGGCGTAAAAGTTGGCGAGCTGAATCAGTTTACATTTAATGTTTTTAAAGACTTTTTGAGTTATAAAAATCATTTTTACTTTTCACTTTTGAAATCATTTCGTAGTAGTAAAAATTTAATATACCTACACTTATTTTATGAAATACATTACAAAAAATGGTTAATTTCAATTTTTTTTTAACTGGAAGAAAGAAACAGTCTATTTTTTTAATTTAATTACTATATTATTATTATTCAAGCTCAATCAACATTGGGCGCTCATTGCAGCCGTATGTCACGGCTATAGACAACGCGTACACAATGGAGTCTTGTTTAAGAATTAACGTTGAAGGCAGCCAATCAGGCAGACCATCGGTTAACTGATCAAACACAACAAAAAGCCCACACTCAATCAAGACGAATCCAACGAGGTGTTAAGCTAACACTATCAATCATTTAAACGAATAGGGCCTGCTTCGTTATCTCAACTTGGAATGAAGCCAAAATTGTAATAAAGATGGTCTCGTTAAACATTTGATGGTTTGGTAGGAAATTAAAGAAAGTTATTATAACGATGACAGGGATTTTGAATTAAGAGGTCTTTTTTATTTTTTTATTGCGTGACATACTTTGGTGAGTGTTGTGTTTATAGTGGGATAGTGTAAGCTAACGTTGTTTTGGATGTTAATTTGATCGTTAAAGTTTTGTGGTTATGAATTTTACGACTGTCATATTTTTTAGGTGAAAATATTGGAAGTGATATTATATGAAACTTTATCGATAATATTTTTTTATCAGTACAACACTATAAATAAAATGACTAACATTTCCTCACTAAATTAACTCATCAATAAATCACAATAGTTAAATATGCAAGACTAAATTTAGTCTTGGCTGCAAACACACTTTTAAACTAACAAACTATTCTATTTTTATCCCTAGAGAACTAAGAATAGCTAATTCTACCTTTCACAGCAAAGTATCAATGTTTATAATATTTAATGAAAAAGAAACAACTTACATAATTAAAGAGTTCTAATAAACGCAAGAAAAGCGGACGCCAGCAAAAAGTTTGTACATAAAATCCTTTGGTTCATGTTATCGCACTTCCTTAGATGGGAAAAATGTGTTCCGATAATGCCTTCGGTATTCTCCTGTTTTTTCTTAAGAAGTAAAATGAACGTGTACATATTTACTTAAGTAGGTTTCTGTGTAAGTACTTATAGGTAGGCGGAAGAAGATATAGCTCGGAACAAATATTGTAGGAGGAAAATACCTATTGGGAATAGGTTTATATTAAAAAACTTACCGGACATGGCCTACGCGTACGTGGGAAGGGTCAAAGATGGCAACTTTGTCTAAGTTAAAATGACCCACATGGCATGATAAAAGATGAGCGAACCTCTTTAGTCCCTTGAGTACTTAACAAACCGACCTACGCAACACTACATATAGAAAAATGTAAGTTTGTAAATAGACACTTTCAACCCTCGTAATGCATGAATATGTTCTGAATCTTTACTTAACATAATCATCTCACAATATTTTTTTGAGGACATACCGATATACTTCACATATAAGCCAAAGAGCTTGATAAAAAATAACCCTGTTCATACTGTTCAGTATTACACAGACCGCAAAACACCGGTATATGCCTGTTTCCTGGATCTCTCCAAAGCCTTCGACCTTGTGTCATATGATGTGCTTTGGAGAAAGCTGGGGGACAGGAATGTGCCAAACGAGCTCCTTAGGCTATTGCAGTATTGGTATGCTAACCAAACAAATAATGTAAAGTGGTCTAACAAATTATCTAATACATATAGGTTAGAATGCGGTGTAAGGCAGGGAGGGCTAACGTCTCCTAGGCTTTTTAATGCCTATATAAATGACCTCATAGACGAGCTCAGTAGCATGCGTGTTGGCTGTTCGGTTGGTGGTGTAAACATCAACAGCATCAGCTATGCAGACGATATGGTGCTGCTGGGCCCGACTCCAGGTTCTATTGCATCAATGCTGAAAGTCTGCGAGAGCTATGCAGCTAAGCATGGTCTCGTGTATAATGCGAAAAAATGTGAGTACATGATTTTTAAGGCCGCTGGTAAATGCCCTGATCAGATACCCATTTTTACCATGAATGGCATGAACATAAAACGAACAAATAGCTTCAGATATCTCGGGCATATACTTACAGACGACCTTAAAGATAATGCAGACGTTGAAAGGGAGCGTAGGGCGCTGGCGGTCCGAGGTAATATGTTGGCACGTAGATTTCACCGTTGTACCGATCAGGTTAAAATTACGCTGTTTAAAGCGTACTGTCAAGGTCTGTACACGGGGGGTCTATGGATCAGCTGTACCAAAAGATCACTGGACGCCCTGCGTATCCAATATAATAATATTTTTAGGATGATGTTGGGATTACCCCGCTTCTGTAGTGCGTCGGAAATGTTTGCGGAAAATCGAACCGATGACTTTTACGCCCTAATAAGAAAAAAAACGGCATCAATAATAACTAGGATTCGGGCTAGTAACAACAGAATCCTAAAAACGGTGGCGGAGAATCTGTACTCTCCTATCTTTAGGCATTTTGTGAAGTTGGTAGTGAGGATAGCGTGAGGGTAAATTTGTGTAATTATGTTTAACTACTAACAATAATTTTAAGTTGTGTTTTTACTAACAAAATGGACTGTGTATTGTCTGATAAATAAAGATTATATTATAAAGAAAAACAAGTAGGTAACTGTACTTAAATAAAAATCTTCTAAAGGGTAACTCAATGTTTACCACTTATCATAAACGAGAACCATTCACAATCGTACTCTAAACTCCCATTCCTCTCCACCTATAACCTACTTTCGAATCCCCTTGCAATCCATCACGTTAAGCACATAAAACACAATTAATTAACATTAAAATAACCGAGCTGAGTGCATAGCCATCACTACGGAGCCTTGTCTAAACAATATGGCGGAGATTGCATCCATGATGACATCAGCTTAAACATTGCCAGCATTTTTCCACGTCTCATTAAGGAGGACTTGCATTTGTTTCTTTTTTTTAATTAAACCGAATAGAGGAGGATTAATGTCTGGGGATTTGGTGCGTTTTTTGGTGTGTAGAGGAATGAGTCCGGTAATGTATGGCGGGGAATGGGAATATTTGATTAGATGGATTTAGTACCTGTAATTTGAATTTCATTTTGATGAAAGATCTTCTTCTGTCTTGCTATTGTCTTGTACCGATGGAGATTATATGTCACACTTCTTCCGACGAAATTTTCAAAAATTCTGGGCGATACACTAATCAGAAAAAAATTAAACGTAAGACCGGAAGCCGACCCCAACATAGGTGGGACAAAGGCTCGGAGGATGGTCACTTATCAGAAAAAACTGGTTGATTACCTATTTAATCGATAGAACCAATTTTAAAAATATCCTAGTTTTTTAATTATCTACCTACCTATTTGTCATTGACTCGGTATTATTTTACAAATATACAAAATCCAATCGCCCACAACCCTAAAACAATGTACAATGAAATTCGAAACTTCGTGTCTACAGATTTTTTCTTCTTTGCCGGTCGGTAGTGTCTGTCTGCGCTAATATTTGCGTCCGTGCATTATTGCTGAGCGAGCGGCACAATGAGGCGGGAATTACCTCTGCAGGTTTGCTCAGGACACTGCAGAGTCGCTCACTGCTCTATGAGTTATATCTATAAGTTATTGCATCTTCGGTGGTATAGTTTTTGTTACGATATTGGTGGATATAAATATAGGATGAAGTAGATTATATTAGTTTTCGTCTAACGATGGTGTTCGATCTTTTGAACTAATATTTACGTCCTTGTATTATCGCTGATCAGGCGGCAGGGAACTATCTCTGCAGGTTTGATCAGGACACTGCAAAGTCGCTTAATACTGTACTATTAAGTTCCTTAAGTTGCTCTATCTTTATAGGCGCTGCACTTTTTTGTGTTTCTGATAGGTGATTGTTTTTTATCAATTTAATATTTGATTGTTTTTTATGTATGGTAACTGGCTGCCTGCGCAAAATTTACCTCAGTTAAGATTTGGCCAGGAAATTGCAGAGTCACTTAAGTTAGGTACTATTAACTTAGTCATAGCTTTACGAAATTATAAATAACTATTTATATGTCGGTATTTTTAATTATGAAATACATATGTTTTAAGTTAGTTAATTACTTCCCGAATGGTAATTATTATTATCCATCATCACGATTAATATACGTAGCGAAATCCAAGGAAGTAATTATCGTTTTTTTTTCTTAATTACTTTATTAAATATCCCACTAAGGACTACCTCAGTAGGGTGTGTAATTAAGTATCGTTAATTAGCTATGGACTTACCTCGCACACTATTGAAGTTAACTACCTAGCTACATTTGTTAATGAATATTAATCGTCATAATTTACCTACTTATTTACTGTCGAACATGATTATCACCACCTTTTGATTTAACGTTGTCCGCCAGAGGATGTAAAATATCCCTTCAACGGGTCTTAGTATAGTACTATACCTTATCCATGCTTTATTCTGTAGACACTTGTGAAAACCTCACTTACCAAACCCTAAACTCAAACAAAAAAAAAAACGAAAAAAAGCCAAGTAATCACAACTCTGTGGGTGTACAAGCTAAGTCAACAGTCGTCTCATAACCGGATAGTGGACGCATGCATTCTGCATGAGATGCAGCTTCATTGCAGTAGACATCGCGACTGTTTTGCATTCCCTGTACCTTCCCCTTTAGGTCTACGCGAGTTTATGTGAAATAGTAATGGGTTGAGATTAATTTTGTGCTTGAAGCATTGAGATCAAACTCTCTAAAGAGCTAAAAATAGGTGTACATTACTTACCTCTGTTGTTATATACGTATATTATGTTTCCTTATAGGAACATCATGTAATTTTGTATAATATATTTTTTCTGTAGGTATATCATATACAAAAAACATAAGGTTAGGTAATGTTTTAAACGTTTTCCCCAATTCTATCTTATTTTTTTTGTTATCTTCTATTTCTAATTCAAGATAGCTACAATTTTATTTTTAATCCAAATTACGGGCACAAAATTATTCTGCAGCTAAACTTCTGTTTACTGTTGTTTTGTATTTCGATTAGTGTCATTTATTTTTGCTATTTATAAATATCCATTTTGGAGACGAAATATAACAATGGGCGTAAAAAGGAAAACATATAAATAGGCCAGAAAATCGTTCTTTGAGGTTAAACTTAACACCCACCTGATTTGCTAGGCTGTAAGATTTAAGAACACTATAAATAGATTTGTAGGAATCTGTTGAAATATTTCAATTATTGTTCATTTCGTCTAAAATTATCACGGTTCAAATTCTCAAAGGTTTGAGTATTTGTTTCTTAGAAACTGGATTATTTTAATTATGTATCTTAGTTCATTGACACTGTCTATAAATCGAGGTCTTGTCTGAGTTTTCTTACGGAAATATTCTAAAATTATCCACTGAATTTGAGACTAACTATGATTTTTCTTCAATGCTGAGCCAAAGGTTGTTGTGACGGGTTAGTCACACAACAAAAGAAGTTATTCATAATTTACCGTGCCTAGCCGTTTCATACATTGCATTAAAATAAAATGCCGACAAAAGTGCAACTTAACTATCAAATAATATATTTTATTTAAATACAAAACACAACATACAATAAAACACAAACCCATTTCCTATTCAATTCCGGAACACGGAATTTCAAAATTTATTTTCCATTAAGTTCATAAAGTTCGTTTTCATTGCACTGTTTACTGTACAATTAACTGTTACACGAAGTTCACCTAGTTAGGCCACCAGTAACGACATCGTTACAACCATTTGAACATTTAGCATACGTTGTTTTTACAATTTTAATTGGCACTGTTCAATGAAAACGCACTTCGTTAAAATTTCCCATTTAGTACGCATTAAATGGAAATAAAAACATAACGTTTTTCGGTAATTGCTTTAGTGTACTGTAATGGGTGTAATTGCGATCGAGTGAGTGTGCCAATGTCAAGTTGATAGATAGTGTGATGTGCTTTTAAATTATTTATACTAAATTGTTTCGGTTAATGAAACAATTTAGACTGGAGACTCATACAACTCAGTTAAATAAAGCTTAAGCACAAATGCAGACTAAACCAGGAAAAAATCAATTCTTGGAAATTGTGCATAACAGTTAATTACTTTTCAAATTAACGCTCTCTGAAGTGGCTGCAGCAAAATGTCACCTAATACAAGTGTTCCCGTATGTGTGCATAATAACGACAGGAATGTAGGTCGAATGCTGATTGCAGACACTCGCCTCATATCGAATTCTCTTTTTTCCAACCAACGATCTCGGTTGCGCGAAAAATTTCATATCGCCACGCGTTTTGCAAGTAAAATCAGATAACTTTTGACACTTCAATTACGTAGTGATGGCCGCCTCTAATTTTTTTTCTCGCCTCGTATAAAGTGGGAAACATGTCACGTCACGAGCATACAAGACGAAGTTTCCAGAACAAAATACAAGTTCCTTAAACTTTTACGTGAAGAAGGTAATAAGAGGGAAATTAAAAAGTTTTTCGCTTTTAATATTAAATTAAGTGGAGATCTGTTATCGCAGGTGCACTATCGAGTGGACGGAGTTCGCTATCCGCGCCCCGCGGCTGTTTCCTATTGTTTTATGTGTTTTAGTTTACGCTTGTTAGTTTCCCATTAAGTTTTACCGCTGCAGGGTAACCCTTTTATTAATTCGTCAGTCTTGCTTGTCTAGCAAAGATGCACGTTTATATTGCTTACATCTTCATAAAATTAAATCCATATAAAGCGATATTGCGAACGCATGTTTATTATTTTGAGAATAGTTCGAACTCAGTACGTCATGTCGGCGCGAAATCAGTTCAAAGCGCACCATAAATTATACGATTTGTATTCTCCTTTTAGTGTTGGATAAAGAAGAAATCTCTTTAGCGTCTGTGAGACCACACTAAAGCTAACGGACAGATACAAATCTTCATTAACAGCTTGACAAAAAGTCGCAGCTGCTGGCTCGTGTAAATCTAACGAAACCTGGTTTCAATGTTCCGTTAGTGACACATTAAAAAGGAAAACTGAAATCGGAACAAATTTAGAAGATTAAGAAAGTATTTCTGTAAATATTTGTTTAATCAATCACATTGTTGCGCTCGAAGTTTATAAAACTTAATCTTAAATGATAATATTTCGACATTAAACACTAGTTACACTCGACAGTCATCGTTCTATTTATATTAATCTAAATGTAAATACGTCGTGTTTACTCGACATTCAAATGTACGTACAAAGTGGCATCTTAATGATATGCATTAAGCTTCTCGCTGACAGCCATAAGTGTGGATATCGATACTTAATGACTGTGTCACTTCACCTGCCGAGCGATGAACACCGACATTAAATCGTCAAGAAAGAAATAAGATCATAAAAAACCTAATACTAAAAACTTTACTTTCATCAGTACGTCGGTAAAGTTGAAAATAACCATGCGGGCGGCATAAAAGAAATCCCGGCCGGCTGAATTCACATAAAAATAAAAATTATAAAAGTCAGATTTATCGTTCGTGCAACGATTTAGAGTCCATTTTTGTGTAAATAAAATACTTTTCGGTCCCGCTGGCTAAGTTTTAATGAAGTTTAATTTATGGAGTCTCGCACACTTTGTCGCGTTTACGGTAGTTCCGAGTGATTTTCCTCAGTCAGGATATGTGCGGCGACGAAAGAGCTCGTTCACTGTTTTCGTTTACGTAATCCAGACTACTAATTTTGTCTTTATATTTTACGACGACGCCTTGTGGTGATTTTTATCGACAAAAAGCTTTTTTCGGATCGAATAATGACCGTGTTTATGTTAGGGATGTTTTACAATAAGCGGCATTTGTTTATTATGCTTAATCGTTATAGAACCATGTATAATCTGGTTGAAAATCTTTACTTAATTTAAAATTAAGTGTTGACATTGTTTTACGACCAAAATTCTATTAGTGGTAGACAGAAATATTCGCCAAAATTATGGTCTCAAATAGCATGCAGTGACTTAAATCAATGTCTCAACTATTAGCTTGGCAATAAATAAAAATATCCCAACTAATGTTACAATGCAACGAAATGATTTAAGAAATTAAAAGTACATTTGTTATTCAATAAATCGAAATAAATGAAATAGAATTAAAATATTGCCAAGGAATATTTCTTACAATGTAACACACAAAGAAAATATCACACCTCGTAAAAATAAATGGTCATTGTTAAAAAAAAATTGAAGGAAACATTTTAAATTTGGGAGTTTTTTTTAGAAAATATACTTCTTTCAAAAATAAAATATTAAATATGAATTTAATATTTAACTTTTTATGAAGATTTTATTCCAATAAAACTTTAAATGAGGAAGCATTTTTTAGAAAATATAATTTACATTTGGAATTTAATAAAAAACTTTTTTACAAAAGAAATTAACCGACTTCCTAAAACACTTTTTTTCACCTCACCTTTTTTGTAAAAAAGTTTTTTATTTACAGCTTTTCAGTGATACGAATAGCTGTCACTATCCGTATAAGTGGAAAGTTCTCATCAATAGAAAATAATTTAAGCCCAAATACGAGGTATTTTACACATTCAGTTGTTGAGTTCCCTCGACCTTCTCTGGTCTTCATCATCAGGTCAGCTCCAAACCTTCACTGTTGCAAAGGTCTCGTCAATACAAATAATATAAGTCCAAACACGAGGTTGTTTACATATTCAGTTGTCGAGTTCTCTCGACCCTCTCTGGTCTCCATCATCAGGTCAGCTTCAAACCTTCACTGTTGTGCACAATAGTGCTCTGAGGCATACACCTGAGTGTCAAGTTTTTACCCTATGTATGCCTACAACTTTCGAAGTTTGCCCTCGATTTTTCAGGGTTTCCATCATCAGATCCTGACCTGATGACTATGGGACCAACTGGCAGCTATTCCGCGTCGAACAAAAAAATAATCACTTAAATCGGTCTATAAACCTCGGCGTAATCGATGTACATACATAGAAAAAAACAAAAACATACCGGCCGAATTGAGAACCTCCTCCTTTTTTTGAAGTCGGTCAAAAATTACGCGATCACAGTAAACGAAAACGAAATTTATATCGAACGACTGATTTGAAAGATAAAAGCAAAGCAAGCATATTGTGAATAAAACAACATAATTCACGTCCCTCACTTAATCCGCTAAAGTGAAATATTAATATAAACTGTTAGGCGATTTATCACGTAATCTTGGATAGGTTGATTCATTAACGTGATTCATCCTTTAGCTCGTTGAATTTATATCTGTAGAACATTGGTTATTTGACAAAATGTACCATTGGTTGTTACGAAATTATGTAAACACGGCCGTACGTCAGATCGTTGGGAGCGACGTTGCTCTTTGATTTTTCGTTTATTTTGTAAAGAATAACACAAACTAATGAGAACGGGTAAGCTTTGGCTCACATAAATCATGATTTTGTTGCGATAGTCAAAATATCTTCATAATTTAGTACGGCTAATAGCAGCTGGAATATTTGTGGTTCGTCATAACATCCGACATTTGTTTCGTTTTACATTCTGTAGTGGTATCATTTAATGTTACGTGGTAGACATTCAATGGAATGTGGAAATATTATTTCAGACAGATACCTATTGTATTTTATGAGTAGGTACAGTGATTAATTTACCACATAAACTTAGGTAGGTATATGTGACAGTAAAACTATAGGTAATGATAATTCGATGATGAGGTAGTTATAGGTTTTTCACAAAAATGTTTGGGTAACTAAGTACTTGTCCATAACTTGGAATTTAAAAATTCGTACTACATATCTTACACTAAGATTATACAGAGTCCAAGAAACAAGTCCATACACCACCATTTATGGGTAACGCTTCATAAAAAGCGTAATATTCAAGTCGAAAGCCAGCAACACTATCCAGAGATTGTTTTATTTGCAAACAACTATCTTATTTGGCTTGCTACAAGCTAGGCACTTGTTATATTAATCATGCTGTTGGCTCTGCTGACTTTAAACGGTGCATGTCCGTCTTTTTATTTTATTTTTTATTTATGTTAGCCTCGATTGTTGCCAGAGAGCAGTATTCATAAAACTATGGAAGCGCTCCTTGTTTTACACACTCTTTTATATTTCAACAGCCATTCCAGTTGAGAAAGGCGACATTTTATTATAGTGTAGCTTCACTGTCTTTACTGTGCGATGTCCATCCCAGTGGAAAATGAAAATGACCTGGAAGCGACACGAGTTTTTTTGAAGTTAAACTTTGAGAGGTTTGTATTTGGTAGATACATAGTTACATGTGTTACTGGTTTCTTATTCCAAGAGTATGATTAAATAGTAAAAAAGCAAAGTACCTAAATAGTTATATTGTAGCCTTTAGGAAATGTAAGATAAAGGGACTTTTTCTTAGTGTCGTGTTTTAATACATGACTATTAGTCGTAGTATATAATTCGTAATCGTTCGTATTTGAAGGTGTTTACATTTTAAATACATATTTTATGGTACTATTTTAAACAGTGCCTTCATATAAAATTAACTAAGAAAAGCTTGAATTCAAGACGATAGAACATAAAAGAATGATAGAATCAAGTAACGGGCATTGTTTGTGTAATCCACTAGCACTGTCTAATTGGAGGGCTCTGCACACAGAGGCACGTGTTAGAGAATAATTAATGTTGTTAACAAATGTTCCTTGTTGTTACAGTGGCTAATGATGAATTATGACTTTATTGTTAACTTACTTTATTGTGCGGTATGCGATTATGATTATGTAACTGTAAGTTAAGCATAAGTTCACTGACATGGACGTCAGTTTTCTACTATGAATTTTCAGATACAAGTTTCAAGTATGATAAACAGTCGTTTGAAGTTAAACGGGCGCTTATGTTGTCAATGAACTTGGGCCTTAGTAGCCGATTTCTAGTTGAAATAACAAGCTAAGGAATCTTCTTAAGTTAATAATATAAAGTGGTAATCGCATCTATTTTTGGATCTATGATTTTTGCTATAAGGCATTTAACTCTGTTCGGCCATTTTTTCGTGAATTTAACAAGTACAACTTTGCTTGGACACAAACATACGAGCAAGGTTTGTCACGCGGAATTCAGACATAGATCTCAGAACATAGATTTGGAATAATTTGATTCAAATATTTGGTCAAACAACGAAAATGATCCAAATCTCTAAACCAGCATGTTAATAGTGTGTGAGTCATGGGTCGGGTTTGCTAATATCGACCTAACTAATGTCAATGAATCAAATCTATGCATTGTCTTATAAAATGTCCAATTGGCCAAAACTTTATTAAGGCACACTTGCAAACAGTACGTAATTAAGTTCACTTCATCACAATACTGTTGTTACTGTTACAGCCTTTTTATCGTCCCACTGCTGGGCACAGGCCTCCTCTCACACTGAAAAAGATTGAGCATTAATCACCACGTTTGCTCAATGCGGGTTGGTGATTTCAGACTTTATAGCCCAAGTTTCCTCAAGATGTTTCTTCACCTTTTTATCAGCCATTGATATATTGTTTAAATTTTGATTTATATTTAAGTTTAAAAGGGACACCTTTGAAGCTCGCATTACTTATAAGATACGTATCGACTATCCTAATTACACTACAATGAATTCTAAATTAACAAAGTCGTAGCAAAATAACAAAGGTACCATAGCAAAGTTTTAAGTATTCATAAAGCTCTTCTATTTACCAATAATACCGCTAATAAGAGAGACTGCGTCGTAACATCCCTAAATCATCCTCCATCCTCCGAGCCTTTTTCCCAAACTATGTTGGGGTCGGCTTCCAGCTTCGTAACATCCCTAAATACTATCATGAAAAAACAATGAAAAAGGTAACCAAGTGTTTACAGCTTTTGCAATTGACTGTACCAACTGCAACTGACTGGTTTACAACTGCAATATCGCATGCGATACTTTACCCTGCATGTTGTAAAAAGAGCGTAAACTTGATGTTCTAACCAAATCAAGTATGCGAATTACTTCTCCAAGTTCACCGGGTTTGGGATGAAGAATAACATGCAATTTGTATTGTAAAGCACTGTAGCTTTTTGAAGAACATAAAATGGGTCTGCTGTCTGCACTCTTATTTTAGAATTAATATTTTATGACGCTTCTAAGACTACTACAATGAAGATATTGCAGTGTTTTCTCAGGCTGTTCACAGGTCCCGCTTTGCAGAGGCGAGTCAAAAATTCTCTTTAATTTTTATAACACTTTAGGTTCGTGTTTTGTAAGTTCTGACGAATTGACAAATGCCTTTAATAATAACTTTTGCTCCCCACGCATGAAACTGAGCTCATGTATACTTGTAATGTACTTATTATATAAGATTAAATATAATTATATACCAGACAAAACTGATGAAACATCGCGACCAACAAAACGATATCAAAGGTTTTCCTGAAACGCGGTTATGTTTTTAGATCAAAGCTTAATTATTCTAATTTAGAAAATTATACAGCGGTAATAAGACATCTACATAAATAGAATACTTTAAGCACCATCATGGTTGGGATTAGATTCGCATTTTACTGCTACCCAAATTGTGCTTACTGATTGCCTTGTAAAGTTAATGTTTCATGACTCATACATGTAGGTACAACCAATATGTAGCAACTATTGTTAGTAAAGATTCCAAACAAACATTGAAAACAGTTGTTATTTCAATAAATAGGTCAGGGAACTGTAGCTGAAAAAATAAAAGAAACAAGTACAGAAACTAATAATACAACATAAGTAATATCACTTACAGAAATTACGGCACAATGAGATCACACCCATAGGAGAGCTATATTACTATAACGCATTTCACAGCAGGCATCGTAATTCCTTCAAATATAACATCGAACTTTATTACTAGGAAATGTTATATCGATCATAGTGCTTACGAAAATATCGATACTGTTGATTGAAATGAACGAAGAGATATCGATGCCAATGAAACTATTTATAAAATAGATGAAAGAATACAAGAAAGGAAACGTAAACATGTCAATGTTATGTCAACGTTTAATGAATTTTAAAGTTTGTTACACAATTTCGTTTTGATTACAAAATATGAATCGATAAACAGCAATCATGATGGACTTCGTAACATTTTAGATGATCAAAAGGAATTTTAGTGAGGTGATAATGTTTTTGATTGTATGTTGAAACCATGAAGAATTCGTTTGAAACCTTTGTGTTTTATTTTATTTTTCCCAAGAATCTATTTCATTTCATCTTTATTGAATAATAAATTTATAAGATAGATATCTTTGTAAACGCTTTTGTGTGATGGTGTCTCCACAAACGTGCGCGATTCTGTCTTAGAAAATTTGTCATGTCTTGTCAAGCTGAGCCAAAGTTGTGCTCTTAAAATAAAACGCATATTATAGAAATCTAACGACTTTTAATTGAAATATTGCCGAATCCCAATAGGTTATGGGCCCAGGCACATAACTAGGCATATATTTTAATTATTAGTTCGTTAAGAGCAAGGATTATTTCCGATATAAAAGTGACAGTAAAATGGAGGTTTCAAACGGAATGAAAATCGAGAATTTTGATGGAAGAAATTTCAAACAATGGAAATTTCAAGTGAAATGCGCATTAAGAGCGAAGGGATTAAATATAGAGAAGGCAAGACCCTTAGAAGCCGGTTCGCAAGTGCAGTGGGATAAAGACGACGGTATGGCCATGTTTATCCTAACCTCGTCGATGGATTTAAACCAGATATCGTTAATAGAAAACTGCGAAACCGCAAAGCAAGTGATGACAAAACTAGAAGCTATCTATGAACAGAAGTCAGAATACAACAAGATGTTAATTCATGAGCAGTTTTATCAATACTCGTATAGCGCCAGTGACACGATGGCACAGCACGTGTCAAAGGTTGAAAGTTTGGCAAAGCAGCTGAGAGACGGGTGAGAAAATAAGTGACACCGCCATTATGACGAAGATTCTAAGCACGTTGCCGTCAACGTATCGTTCTCTTAGACAAGCATGGTTGTCACTCGATGAAGATCGTCAGACCATACAAACTCTTACGTCGCGTTTAGTTGATGAAGAAGCCAGCCTAGCCAATGAAACGAGTAATAGTAGTGAGAACGCCTTAGTTACGTCAAGAAGAAATTTTAAACCTAGAAATGAGGACAAACAAAAGACGTCAGAACCAACGTCAGAACAAAGAACTCACAGATTCGTGTGCTACAATTGTAACAAAAGGGGTCATTTCGCAAGAGAATGCAGGATGCCTAAGAAAAGGTACAATGAGAAGAAAACCAATAACATGGCATTCAGCGCAGAAGGTTGCTCATCTGAACATGATGAAGACGCATGGATTTTAGATAGTGGAGCATCGAAGCATATGACCTACAGGAGAGAATATTTCTGCGAGTTGAACGAATCTCAATGCAACAATTCCGTTAAATTGGGCAACAAGCAGAGTATAAAGGTATGTGGCGAAGGAACTGTATTAATAGATAAGAAGGTTAATGGTACATGGGAGAGATGTAGACTTGAGCATGTGTTGTATGTACCTGATTTACGAAGAAATCTGTTTTCTGAAGGTGCAGCTACTAGAAGAGGATATGTCATAGTGAAGAACAATAAGAATGCTATGATAATGAAGAGCAATGTTGTTGTTATGTGTGCACAGTTGCAAGAGAACAATTTATATGAATTGGATATAAAAACAATCAAACAAGAATATTGTAATGTTGTGCAAACGGATATAAAAGTTTGGCATGAAAGATTAGGACACTTAAATGTCAAGGAACTTCAAAATATGTCAAAGAATGGTGTGATTCCAGTTACATTGAGCGGTGATCAGAATTTTGTTTGTGAAGCATGTCAATATGGAAAGCAAGCAAGACGCCCCTTCTTGAAATCTACCCGAGGTCCAACACAACCTGGTGAAATTGTGTACAGCGATGTGTGCGGTCCTATAGAAGAACCTTCTGTATCGGGTATGAAGTACTTTGTGCTGTTCAAAGATGGAGCTACAAGCTATCGCCATGTTTACTTTATGAAGCATAAGAGTGAAGTATTTCAATGCTTTCTGAAGTACAATGCCATTGTGAAGAATAGATTTCAGCGTGATTTGCAGATACTACATACAGATAATGGTACTGAATATGTAAACCAAGAATTCACATCTTTTTTGGAGAGTAAAGGGATAACGCATGAACGTACTGCGCCGTATACTCCACAACAGAACGGGAGAGCAGAAAGAGATGCGTTCTATCATGGAATCTGCAAGAACAATGTTATATGCAAAGGATATTCCTTTAAACTTGTGGGCAGAAGCTGTTAACTGTGCGGTATATTTGTTGAATAGAAATACATCAAGCCAGACGGGAGATGTTACGCCATTTGAACTGTGGCATGGAGTGAAGCCTAACTTACAACATATCAGAATATTTGGATCAATTGGTTATGTACATGTTCCAAAGGAAAAGCGAAAGAAGCTTGCCAAGAAAAGTGTGAAGATGTTGTTAGTTGGATATGACCACGATAATTATAGAATGTATGATCAAAATACCAAGAAGATTACAATATCACGAGATGTTAAGTTTGATGAATGTAGTATGCTGGAAGAAAGAAAAAGATATGTGGAAATGACAGTTGAACAAGAAGAAAAAGAACATTCTACAGTATCTACCCCACTAAATGAAACCCAAACTCAAAATGTTGAACCTGAAGAAATATCATCAGATGAAAGTATGAAGAGTTTAGAAGATATGGATGAAAGTTATGTTCCTCCAAGAGGTATAAATTTGATGCAGGAAGAACCAAGAACCATCTCATTACGTCCTCGTCGAAACAAAAGATTAGAAGCAAATTTCACAGAATATGAACTTCCAAACAGTTATGAAGAAGCTATGAAAAGTCCAAATTCTCATCTGTGGAAGAAAGCTGTAGCTGAAGAGCTTCAATCACATGAAGAAAATCAAACATGGATACTGACCGACAAAAGTGAAAAGAAGCCTGTATCGTGCAAATGGGTTTTTACTATAAAGAAGAATAGAGATGGAGAAATAGTACGATACAAAGCACGACTGTGTGCACGAGGGTTCACACAAGTCAAGGGCTTGGACTATAATGAGACCTTTTCCCCCACAAGCAGGTACGACTCGATTAGGGTGCTGCTGAGCATCGCTGCTAGAGACGAGCTTCACATCGAGCAGTTTGATGTGAAGACGGCCTTCTTGTACGGTGAGCTTTCTGAGGACATATACATGGAGGTGCCAGAGGGATTGGAAACTCAGCCTTCCAAAGTCTGTAAGTTGATTAAATCTATATATGGTCTTAAACAATCGTCGAGATGTTGGAATGAGAAGTTTAGTTCTTTTCTAACTAGTTATGGTTTCCAACCGTGTCCGTCTGATAATTGTGTTTTTGTAGGATGTTTTAACGATGTCAAAGTAATATTAGTTATTTATGTTGATGACGGATTATTATTATCGAAAAGTAAAGATGTTTTGTCAGATATATTAAATGGTCTTAAACAAAAGTTTGATATTAAGATTTTAGAATGTAATTCATTTATTGGTATGGAAATAACTAGAGAAAAAGATTGTATAAGTATTAGTCAGAAACAGTATATTAAAACGATAATAAATAAATTTAATATGTTTGATGCTAAGAGTAGTAGTACTCCTGCTGATGTAAATGTACATTTGTCTAAGAATACAAGTAAAGAGTCTATTAATTTCCCATATAGAGAAGCAGTGGGAGCTTTGCTATTCTTGTCGTCTGTTTCTAGACCTGACATATCTTATGCTGTAAATGTTGTTAGTAGGTATGTTAATGACCCAGGTCCTTCACATGTTGTAGCTGTGAAAAGAATCTTGCGCTATCTAATTAATTCTAAAGATATGTGTATTGTTTATAAAGGTAATGTTGAATTAGTTGGGTACTCAGATTCTGATTTTGCAGGTGACTTGGACACTAGGAAGTCTAATACAGGGTTATTTTTAATGAATGGAGGTCCTGTCACTTGGTCTAGTCGTAGACAAAGTACTGTAGCATTATCCACAACTGAGTCTGAGTACATGGCGGCTAGTGAAGCTGCTAAAGAAATGTTATGGCTTAGACAATTTCTATGTGACATCAAAGAACCACAAGAGTCGATTATTTTAAATGTTGATAATCAGAGTGCAATTAAGTTGATTAACAACCCTGTATTTCATAGAAGAAGTAAGCACATAGACATTAAATATAATTTTGTTAGAGAAAATGTGGCAAAGAATGTTGTTGTTATTAAATATGTTGAGAGTTCAAATCAGTTGGCTGATTTCTTAACTAAAGCTTTGCCAGTACAAAAATTTAATACAATTAGAGATAAGGTTTTGAAAATTGTGTAATGTGGTTAGTGTTTGTTAATTAATTAAAAGTTTTGTTTCTAGAGAAAAGTTTTAAGTTGTAGTAACTTATAGTGATGAGTGTAGCCTATAAGTTGTAAGTTGTTTTTGAGATATGTGCCTGATAAATTGTAACGTCTACCTTATAAATTTAAGTGGGAGTATTGAATAATAAATTTATAAGATAGATATCTTTGTAAACGCTTTTGTGTGATGGTGTCTCCACAAACGTGCGCGATTCTGTCTTAGAAAATTTGTCATGTCTTGTCAAGCTGAGCCAAAGTTGTGCTCTTAAAATAAAACGCATATTATAGAAATCTAACGACTTTTAATTGAAATATTGCCGAATCCCAATAATCTTAACCATTAAGTGTTACCATTAAACTACATAAGAGAATCATACTATTAATCGAGTCTATGAGCTCTTCACTATCGTAAGTAACCGATGCATACCGCATTTGTTTTACCATTCATAAAGCTGTCAATACACTATTTGAAAGCGTTTTCACCTTACCTAATAAAAACATGAGCAGTAAAACAAAACACAGATAGTGTTTTCTAATAAAAACGTTGAGGGTTACCTCCTTATAACGAACTAAAAATATGATTTTTCAGCTATGACGCACGACTTAGTTTATTTCTATGCTAACACATTTACGTCTCTTTGTGAAAGATACTTCACTTTACTTTATGACCCGTAGTTTAGTTGTTAGAGTTCTATCTAGCGACAGCAATTTTAGTTTTAGTGCTAGTACATTCATAAGGATGAATAAAATTTTCATACAGGTGAATTTTGCATTACAGAGCTCTCTTTTGAAGTTTAAGTTGGCTCCATTGTAATTTATGGATACTTTTTACGAGAATATTTGAATAAATAAAATAACATAGGAATTATTTTTGTTGAAAACTGTAGAATTATACGATTTTTTATATCAGCCTTTGAGTGTGACGAATTATTTGCAAAAACATATTTGTGTGGACAAGTATGACGAATATGATAACAGTGAATAAATACACTTAAAATGGGAGTATGTAAATTTAACTCAGGTGGCGATGACAGTTACGGCTAAATACCTGACTCATATTTTCACGTCCCTTCTGATTAGAATTTCTTATCATGATAGCTTTATGAGTCATGTATCAAGAAAGTAGATAGAAGCTACAAAAACTTGGACAGCCTTCAAACAGCTGCGTAATTCTAGTACTTAGTACCTAAACGGATAAGGATGTAATAAAAAATCTAGACTTATTTCTGATGGAGTTTCTAGTAATTATTACTTTGCCATTTCTAAAAGTAAACACGTGGATAGACCACAAGCCGCGAACACTTGTTGCGATGAATACCGACATGTTTATTACGCCGTTGCGAACTGAAAGCGACTCGTAAAACGTTCCCAAGGTTAAGTTTGATTGTTCCAAACGTACAGGCTGCCTCTCTTCCAATTATTACCAACCTACCCTTTGATCCAGAAAACACCACCTTATTAACTAGGAATAGAGTTAAAATTGTTTTGGAAGATGTTGTGTCTAGCAAAACAATTTATGTTGCCCATTGTACGTAAGATTGCAACGCTTACTCTAAATGCGGTTTTGAGGTTAAACTCCTATTTGCTTTTAACGTGATTTAAATAGGTCAAAGTACAAAAGGATTAAAAGTATTGTTGTGTCCTTTGAAGTGGAGGTCAGTTATAAAGAAGAAATCTTTCGTTTTTATTATATTGGTAGCCTTGTTTCAGTTTTATTATTATTGGGCGCTAACAACTGGATTGAGGAGGTCAGATGGGCAGTCGCTCCTTGTAAAATACATAGTATACTCAGCTGCATCCAGTTAGACTGGAAGCAGACCCCAGCATTTTTGGTCAAAAGCTAGGCAGATGATTGATGCTAACAACTTTCAGAAGTACTTATTTTTTAGTCTATATAAATTCAGTCATATTACTATAAAAACATAACAGATAAATAACTCAGTTTCGTATTTACATTTCGTTTCGTTATTAGTCAGGGCAGTTATTATCAAAACCAGATCCTGACGTTTATACGGAATTATGCTTTGATATTATCAACTATAAATTAGGAACCAGATTAACTGTCTTGTACAATGTTGTCTTTCAAGAACTAGGTGACTCATAGTCTAGAATTGAATGACTCAATCGAATTGAACTGCAATATGTTTTTAGACTAATTATGGTCCAAAACTGGAAATATGTCTACAACAAATTTCCAAAAAGGTTGTAGTTGTGTCGTAGGTAGCAACAACAAATAAGACTCTTTGATGGACTAGGTAATTATTATCAGGAGTAAGAAAGCCTTACTTCAAATACAAAAGGATTTGTTACGGACTAAGACCATCAATCAAGTCTTAAAGAAAATAGTCTTTTACTTTAAATGAAGTAGTTTTAAGGAGAACTTATATTATAGTTGCTATGCCATAACAGTGACATAGTTTCACATGAATTTATCATATAATAAACTTTACAAAAAAAAATAACAATATTATTTATATGGCATGCACTCTTGTAATTATGTTTATTACGAAAGCTTCTTCAACACGTGCACTACATACATTTAGTCAGCCACGGCCATAAACACTGCATAATTATAAAACTTTCATATCTCACACCAAGTGAACCAAAAAGGATGTGACCAACAAATATCAATTTGTTAAATTAAAACTAAAAGTTACCAGATGCTGGCAAGGTTGACATCTGCTCTCCCGAATTTAATGATCCCCAGGGCGGCCACACTAAACAGCGAACATATTCTAAATTTAAAGAAGCAAATCGTTCAGTCGATACATTGAAACGGAAATAGAAGACACACGATCCCGCGGGAAGTCGAACAAAAAACGTAAAGGAGAAACACATGACCTCATTTGTCGCGAAGCGAGGGAATTATTTATTACTTTTGATACCTCTTGCGTCGGCTCCCCCTTTGTCTTTGTGAGAAACGTTGTGATTTTAATATCGCTACTGTTTCTAAAGGAATTTGTAAATGTGATGCTCTTATTAAAAATAAGGAAGGCTTATGTTGGATTTTTATAGCTTTGCTTTGATGTGAAAATTAATTTAGTACGCTTGTAAATTATGCGAGCTTATGAAGTGAAGATTTAAGGTGAAGGGCAAAATAATAAAGAGCAAGAGTAAGTACGTTACACATGAAATCATGTTGCTTTTGAGATCAAGTTTAACACTTTGCAGAAAAGTTGGAAAGATTGTTATTACTAGTGTGTACGCAAAGGATGCAGTTGGTGCTAATAATATATTTGTTAAGTGATTAGGTGAAGGTGAACAAATGTCCTGTAAAATAATAATTCACACCCATTTTTCCGTCGTATAATAATTCTGTGAAAATAACAGTAGGTATAACAGAATAACATTGAAAGTATTTCCAAGTATTTTCACTTCAAAAGAGATGGTATTTATAGGCCAGATTCCATTAGAAGTAAATCTCACTGTTATTATAACATGTTATATTCACGTCAAGACGAACACAACGTGTGACGCATTATGTTATGATTTTGAAATTTAATCATTCCAATATCCTAATTACCATTTTATTCTAACATCTACATCAAACAGACTACAATCAATATTAGACCTTACCTCTTTAAAAATAGAAGGTACGTTAGGATTTTTGGAACACGCGCGGATAACTTTGTGAAATGCCTGTGTGATGCGTTCGCCAGATGCGCCTACGACGAAAGTGTCGACTAATGACTTGGCAGTGACGATGTAAACATTCGACGGGCGACAATGTCAAAATCATCACGACAGCTATGAAAAAAAAAACAACTGAAGGGAAATTTGTATGTTTCACATATAAGTTTACAGGCTTCTGTTAGTGTAAATATAGAGGAAGATGGATTTGGTTATGTTGGCGTTACGATTCAACGTGTTGTATTACTTAACTTCATATTGAATTACAATATTCTATGTTGGGCTCAGTTTTGTTCTCCTCAAACAAACAAGTTATAGGAATGCAATAGAGTATGTAACGATTACGAAGGAAAAATTGTTTATTCGGTTTTAGATTTGATTTTAAATCGGATTGTGTCCAGAATTATGATTTCACGTGCCTTACAACTGACCCCATCTCGTTATCTATGATTTATTATTCACAACAGCTAATAATAAATATTTATAAATTTCTAGAAGCTCGTGGCCTGGATTCCCGATTCATAAAGGTTACGTCCAGCAACGACTCATTAAATTCACCATCAATCATTTCTCAAACCGCTGAATCACAACCAATTGATATAATAAAAATATTTTGTGTTGTAGAAACTCAAACGGCACTAACAAAAGGAAACGTGTAACCCGATACAAGTCTGTTAAATGTTTACAAATGCTTTATGTTTGGCGAAATCAAACACGATTTGAGTGGCGTTCCACAAAAATACAAGCCAAGGGGAGCCAGTAGCGAAATTCAGTGTAAACAATAGTACAAAGACGAGGTAAGATTATTGGAGAATTTGTTTTAAGCCACTTGAGGCACTTGTAAATATTTGGTAAGCTTTCGTACGTCTTACGTCTGCCATTTCACCTGCCTTCCTGACGTTAACATTTAATGTTATTTGTTTTGCGATACAAAATCGAGTCCCAACATTATTTTGACGTCCTTTTTATAAAACGCTCAGTTCTCTCCTATTTTTCCTTTTTGCTTCCCGCTCTTTGTGTTTATTTGTCGTTAATGTGTTTACATTGTATCGAAATGAATTTATTGGAATAGGAAACTCGGAGTCGTTTGCTATTATTTTTTACTGCAAAACTTAAAGAATAAATATGTGCTTATTAATCGCAAATACTGCATTAACTTTAACAATAATATTTTTATTAATTCTGAGAATAATAGAGTAACTCAGATACAATATAGCAATGTGCAACGAACATAATTTCATGCAGAAATGCATCGGCGAGAAACTGTATTAATATCTGCTAATGGCCTGAAAGTGGCGACAGTGGTCGGAAACAAATTGTCTGACTACAATTTAACAAATTAAATTGAGGATCATTTGGAACTATCAAATTATACAATACATAGTTTGTTTATTTGTTTTTATCATGATGAATGCATTTATGTCAACAGTTTTCCTCAGTAGCCAATACTTTTATTTAATTCTTCGTTAGTATTATTATATTTCAGGTAGTATACCCTATGATCAGATCACATAGGCCCTGAATTTAAAAATCCATAGAATTTAGATAATGGTGTTTTTCTTCGCCAATATTCACGCATTTATACATATATCGTACCAACAAGCGGATTCAACATCGATTCTACCAGGATATTGCAAAGATATTTAATTTCTACTTAACCAACACCTAAAGGGGTCTACACACCAAAGCCGCTGACCCGGCGGCACAGCCCGGCGGCACGACTGCCGCGGCATGTGGTGTTCTAGTAATTGTCAAATACTCTATGAAAGCCGGCGGCATGATTGTACAAAATACGGCCGGCGGGTTGGGCCGCCGGGCTGTGCCGCCGGCATCAGCGGCTTTGGTGTGTAGACACCTTTAGCAATCTGCAAACAATCATTGGAATTATGTAATTACTGACTACTGTTATAAAACACCATACCGTTGTTCTAATACCACGTGTTATTAATCAGTGCAAAGCTTCTCCTTACACAGACGGACAGACAGACAGTCGTAAAACCCATAATGTGTGATGATTGAAAACATGTTCAGTCGCTCAACCGTGCGTACGCGCTTGCTTTTAATTATAAGTTCATGAGATAGTGCCGCAAAGGAAATAGAGTTGCATTACTGGAACAAATGGGCAATTTAAAGGAAATTTGTTCGGAAAGAATATGAAAGGAAGCGCGGAATTGAAACAAGATGTTGATAATTTTGCTTCTGTATCCTGGAAACATAATTTTTGTTAATTTATAAATGATGAAATAAATTGAAGTGTGCTGTTGTCACACATGCATAATTTTATAATCTTGAGTCATTGACCAAGAAGACCATAAAGGACAATAACTTATATCATTAAATACTCCTCAGGGTTTACTTTTATAATGTACAGCCCGTAATATGTATAATCATTATGTCATAATGTTCACATTTGTGTAAATGAAATATTTACGAAACACGCAAAAGGTAATGCCTTAAGGTGCAATTTCTTTAACAGTTGAGCATTTAAACTCACGTGCATAAATCTGCCAGTCGAAGTTAAAAGTCGATTACAAAACAATTTTGAAATTTAAACTCGATTATTCATTTTTTCTTCGATACGGTGAATAAGTAGGGGGTTTCTCCTCACAACATATCAGAAACTGAAATTATAATGTCGGTAGTAAGTTATCTTTAGTTCGCTACGGTTGCCATATTATTAACGTCACAACATTGATATAACACGAGGCTGCTTTCCGCGGACATGTCTTCCAAACCGCACGTAGCAATCATCATTACGAATCAATCGTCGAAAGGCAGATGTGTAACAGTTACACTTCATCAGTTGTCCACACATTTTTATTTTAATAACGTTACAAACGAGAACATAACTGGCACGCAACTTTGTTGGCTCTTGTAGCATCATAAGGTTGAAAATGGTACAGCAAAGATATTGAATATCGGTTCGAATACGAAAAGGGTTGAGTGCGACTGGCTATCTCGACGTCATCCTGTGGATCCCTATATTTAGAATGTCACTTAATAGCGTACAATTTTGCAGGCAATACCGTCGATTGTGTAGGTGCATTCAGAGGAAAATGCTCGACGGAACGGAAAATTTGTCGCGGCCATTATTCGCACTAGCGCTTCGGACGATTAAATTCGGCTCACCCACGAGTTTAGTACTGTGATGTACATGAAACTGGCTTCAATTGACGCATAGGAGGCAGTTATCTCCACACAATTGCGTTCACCACTTCCTTTGACTAATTCTAGCGCGCTTCCACCAATATTCACAAAAAAAAACTATATTTTCTATGGAAATTATAAAAATACATAACTTTATATTTTTTATATCCGAGTACGATAAAGATAAGGTAATTTAATAGCGAGCGCCAAAAGACCGAAAAACAATTATAATAATTCAAACAATCCAAAAGTGGTTCTATAAAGCAATTTGTCATCCACGATAACGCTGTTTGAAAACATTAAGTCAGTGAATAAAATAATCTCTCGCTTTCAAAACGGGATTTCTGAATTTGAATTCGATTGTCCCCTTACTGGATGGTAACTTAATACTTTGGCGCCGTCCTACCACATTTTGGTAGCGTCTTCTTAGTTTCACGCAGCTGTCAAAATGACAAAGTGTTAACAAAATGCTACATCTTTTTTCTTCGCCTTTTGTTTTGCACGTTTTTTGTGGGTTCAAACTGTTTAACATTTTAAGCTGTTGTAATTATTGAATTAAATTTGAGATGGTCTACTAATGACATAATACACATACGCCATATTGTATCTACATCAAACGTGACATTTAGAGAACCATAGAATTTTAGAGCGTAGGATGTACAACCCGAAAATAATTCATGATTAAACCGATTCTATCTTTAATACCCTTTACGAAATAACAAGGTCAGTAAAAGATTCCGTAGTAAATAAAGAGATTGCGATAGAAGGTTGGCGGGGCCTACTTTCTCTGTACCTTTTTTATCCTAACAGACAATAGGAGACTTAAGTTCGGCACCGTCTTCATTGCAGTAAGACTCCCGGTATTTATTCCCAAAACGACGTAAAGTAGATAAGCCCCTCCCGTGTAGAAAAATTCCCTTTTAGATTTATCGGTAATCTCGTTTGTTGCCGCTTTTATTGTTTCTGCGAACAATAATGAATTAGACTTACTTGCTCACATTATTTGCTTAGGCCCGGCGTCATTTTGTTTACTTTGGTAACTGCATATCCCGTCAGGGGAGAGTAGGGTTAGCTAAATCAATGCGGTGGGCGTTCTGCAAGGGGATTTCTAGATTTATTGTACTTTGTTTTGTATTGTACAGTCATTTTCATTCGGTCCACACAGAAATCTATGAGTTTCCTTTGTTCAATTCTGTGAAACAAAATTTCATCCAGTGAATCTCGTTATGAGAGACTTTGATGTAATAAAAGGAAAGTTTTCGAGAGAGAAAAAGCAATGTTAACATTCCACACGGTGTTCGCGGCCATTTGATCACTAACGAGACGATTCCCGGAAGCTATAATACTTTGTTACTTTTGTGAAATTAGCTTGTTATTTTTCACATAAATTATCAGAAGTGTTTTAATTAGTCTTTCTACTCGTCAACGGAATATAAAAAGAATCTTTGAATTTCTTTGTTAGTTAATACATAATTTATACTGACAAGCCATTTTATTAAATAAAACATTGATGAGTAAGCTTCAGTATATAAAACTGAATCATTTTTTAGCTCATTATAAGTTGCAGTAAACCAAATAAATGCCTTCCGCATGACCGTTACGAATTAAAAGTATTACTCAAATAATTCGCACTAATTTAACCGACCTTTACATTTAAATATTTCCCACGACACAAAAATGTACGATACCATACGATTGTTTATTCAAAATATGCACGGATTTCTGTATCATTAGCTCGTTGATTCCACAAAATTCATCTGACGCCTCTAATGAGTCGCATATATTTTGGAGGCGTGTTATGGAATGCAACATTACAACATTTGGGGCCAAGCAAACCAAATTGAGCGAGCTCATTAGCCGAGCACATACACTAGAAGTAAACATAAGATAAATTCACACGGAATCTGATAATACTCCATATTTGGTTATTAAAACTATTTTTATAGTGGCTCTGATGAACTGTTAATGTGGGTGTCTATTTTGGGTATTTCAAAGTCGTAATAACTGTTTCAACGGAACTTGTCCTATTAAATTGTAATCTTGTTATAATACTTCTTCTTGAAGTGTGATTTTTTGACGTTTTAATTGCATTAGCATCACATTCTTACTCCTTATTAATAGGTACTGGGTGACTCTGTCAGTTGGCTGTGTTTTACTTTATTTGTATTAATGGTCGTCTGAAGGGGTAAAGAAACCTTGCACGGGCTGCCAAGCGTGAGAGGGGGAGGATTGTATATTGAGTAGATTGCTGATAGGGCTGACTTTGTTTGGCGATGCGACAGGTGCTGAGCATAAGTCTTATTATTATATTCTTCTTTGTCTATTATATTTGAAGGTGTTGTCTCGAATATTGCTGTCAAGGTGCATGCTGTTGACTGGGTAAAATAAATCCTTTGACTAAATCTTCTTATGAAAATTTGAATATTTGTTATGATAAGTCTGATTGATTTTAATGCAGACTGCTAGTGACGGGCAATATGCAGGGATTTTTTTATATTAATTATTTCAATTATTACAGTCAAAGCCAGTAAGTATTCAGTATCATCAGAATAACATTTGTGTAGCGATCATGAGTAAACATGACACTTATACTTACATTTTAAAAGGTTTAAAATAATTTAGCGACTTTAAAATGTAGTCTCAAGATCGACGCCCCTAAGTTAATTTACCTAATTACTTACCTAATAGCTACGCCAAAATATGTAAAATCGCTTCAGTGCCTGATATACGACCTCAGTGTTCAATAAAGTTTAGATTGTCACAGAGTATAAACTGTAATATGATGCAATCTACGCAGAGTGTAGCATAAACACAGTGTGGCCTAAATTCTGTAGCAGATAAATTTAGGCTATGGATGACTTTGATATTGTGATATTAATAACGACAAAATTGTTATATTATGCATCAAATTAACTTAGTATTAAACGCTTGATAAGATTGTATATACATTTTGTGTGTATTGCATTGTATAATATGCTTTTAATTTCGATTTAGAATACCCGCAACACTGCTGTCTAAACAGTAGACCGATAGTTAGCCCGATGGTTGAGTTTTTTTTTTAAGGAAACCTTGATTCCGATCAATGTTGTCAGTCGGTCCAATACCAATTAAACACCTGATCTTTGAAACATGCATACTACCATATATCTTCATACTACTTTCTACTCTTGTTTTTGAAACTATTCTTGCATAAAGTTACAATACAAATCCCTATAACACTGGCCCACTTGTAGCACAATTCCACCGAAATAACTCACTTAATCGTCGTTCGGTTTACACGGTTACCAGTTTACGTTCCGTGTTTACTGCGAATTAATTTTAAGAAGATTGGTGTCCACTCGTGCGCATTTGATGCAGCACAGTGAGCAGATAAACATGGCTCAGCCTTTGTTATCACTATAAAGGATTTTGTACAGCTCGGTTATTTGTACTTAAAAATTTGGAATATGATTTTCCTGATAAATGAAAAGAAATTAATATTAAATTCATATTTTTCTCGCGATATTCAAAACTGCTGTCCAAATGTTATGCTGTCTATAAATGTATTATTGTGCATGCTGTGGTCTTCTATATCTAAGTGAAGAAGTACACCGAAAATATTCCTATTTACTATGTGTACATCTTTTGTTAGAGATCATAAATAACACAAATAATTAAATAGTCAATAAAATACCGTCTAAGTCATAAATATCTAGAGCATACATTGTGTCTCTGTTTATTTAAAAACTGATAGATTTAAATAAAAGCATTTGTTTTACTCTCATACCAGTTTCATTAATTAAACAAACACTCAACAAAAATTATCCATCAATATTGTAAATGAATCGTTTTTTCTACCGTTGCGTGATAAACTAGACATAAAGAGATAAAATAAAAATATTTTGTATTGTTTTCCAGCTTCAAAATATTGCTTTCAAACGATCGTCAGTTAAGTCTATTAGGCTAGATAACTGATCCGCTCATAGTTTCAAAACTGTTCGCTCATAAAATAGGCTAGCTATCATTCAAAAATGAAAATTCATTTTTTATTGTTGTTGTTATCTTTTTCAATGTGAAATCGAATTAAACTTTGGGACGATATAAATATTGGCAACTTTTCCAATGACAATATTGTAATTAACATTATCAGATAGATACAGTATGAGTCAGTAATGTATTTAAAATAAGTTCACTATAGGCAATTCGCTTTAAAGGTATTAAAAAAATTGCCACACATTCTTTCCCAAACATTTTATTCTTCTCACCAAAAAGAAACAAAACACAATCAAATAAAATGTAAGACAAAACACGACGATAAATTCTCAGTGATTCGATATAAATTTCGTCGTCCCCTGTTCTCCTGTACTTTGTCATTTTGATAATTAGGACGTAGAAGTGTTGGGACTGTAATTTCTCTTTGTCCGAACATTTTGTTATGTTTAATTTCATGGCTTGAACCGCGTCTTCGCCAATTATGTCTGGGTGACGTCACGAGCTTTTTGCGGAGTCCGTTTGTCTGTTGTGAGATACTTTTTGGTGTTGTTTGGGAAAGAAAATGCCATGGAAATACAAATGTTATTTTTGTATGTTATTCATATAATAAGAAACCTTCCTTATTAGTTGGTACTGTAGACAGGAGTTAAGTTTGTATATAACCGCATACAACATGAAAACAAAAGTCTTTATTTGAAATATATGAACAAAATAACCATCTGCCCTTCTCAATAGAGATTATACCCGTACCGATCGACCGGCGACCCACAAAGCAAGAGTTCGTGACGAAACAATAATTATATTTAATAATTACCTTATCAAAGACGATGTAATTTGTTTTGGCTTATTCAATATCGACATAATTTCGTTAGTCAGCTGTCTGATTGATCAAAGCCATGGAAATAATGGTCTTAACAGTTCACGGTAATTAAGGAATTTTAATAAGCTTCGAATTCGATATTATTTTGGTATTCGTTTTTTGTTTGATGTTTGTGGTTGTGCAACTTGTTTATTTTGAAATTAAGTTATGTGGCAATGAGCTTGGATGTTATTGGTAACATTGGTCATGTATTTTGTTTACCAAACATTATGAGCGATATAGAGTTCCTCGTAAATATTGATAGGTTTTTACCTAAAAGTCTTATATCTTTATTTACATAATTGTACATTTCTACGTAAGATATTTATCATCAGTATTATCCAAAACTTGCGTCATCTAGATTACCTACAGGCCGTCTACCGCAGGCTGACACATACCTCTGATGACGTCATCGCGCCCTACTTTTAGAGTGCACACTCAAGACTAAAAAGTCGGCCGGCTTTTTTTAAAAGAAAATCTTTATTAAAATCGATGTCTTCAGTTTTTTTCCAGGTCTCTTCTGCGATCTCGCAGTCCAGCCTAGGAGGCCATAGCCGGACTTTGATGTTTTCAGTCGGTCTGATAACGGCTCAATACCTGGTCAATGTAAAGCGCGTAATGGTACTAAGTACGATCTTAATACTGATTTCTGAAGCCCAAACAAACTATCGGCCAACTAAAAGTTTGCAGTTTGCTTGTACTCTTACGGTTGCAAGTTGCACTTAGATTTATGTGTATTACAGTGACATCAGAGCTATGAAACGGCTTTATGTATTAGTGATGGATAGCCGTTGAAAGGCTATTGATGCGAGAAAGCTCTTAGTTTTTCATGAGTGCATTACGCAAGCTAGTAACCTGGTTTTTTATGGGCGTGTAAAGAATACAAATGTATTACGAGGGGCTTGCCAAATATATACTGAAATAAAAATAAAACATGTATTTTTTTCTTTTTAAATTATTATCCAATGGATGCAAAACTCACAATTTGGATTTAGGTTTTTTAAAACCTTATGTTGCCGTGTCATAAAAAACAAAAGCAACAAATCCCGATAGTTTATATATGGAGCAAGCTAAAAAAAATGTTTGCTGTATTTTATCTAAAACTTTAGCAACATAAAGTTAGTGTTCACTGACAGAAAAAAATAGCATTTTCCATAACAACAGCTCGTTGAAAGTTCAGTCAGCTCCCAGTTCGATTTGGGATTAAACTCTTCCTGGTTTTTCTAGAGAAAGACCGGCAAAAGCTATTTAACTTTGCAAGCAAATAATAGTTTGCTATCGCTCTCCAATTTGCATGCACAAGCGTGAAACGCAATAGGAACTCTGTTAGACATTTCGCTATACATACGTAATTGAGAAGTTTAACCGATCCCGTTGAAATGAGTTGAAAGAATTTGGAACCGGATTAGGTAGCCAAAAATTGGGAGACTGGCAAATCCCCAATGGGTTTGGAAAAGTTGTAGGTACTTTGTTCACGGACCCCTTTTGCTAATAACAGTAATGAACAGTAAAGGTCTCAATACGACATGGAGGAAGCTTGACTCATTTATCAGCCACATTAGGACTGTAATATTTTTCAAAGGGCAGTCTTCTTAATTATCTTTCCTCGCATGGACTGTACTTTGTCTGTTCATTATATGCAGTACGTGCAAATTTCAGAGAATACGTCGATAATTACACTTTAATACATTATACTCCTACATCGTAATTCGTTCATTATCAAGCACTTTTAGTATTCTCGAACATAAATTATATTTTAGCATACATTGCTAAGCTTTTACCATCGCGACATTACCAAGTTTCAAGGAACCACAACTCATGCCGCCATACTTTAAATGAACGTCGTAAGTTATTTTAAAGCACGTTCCTAGATTAGCATGAAAAATAGAAGTAACCTAGAGTTCTTAGATATAATTATGAAAGCATAAAAGAATGAATAAATCTGCTAATTCCGAGCACTCCACTTAGTGAGGGAATGTTTTTGCTGTTGAAAGTTCCTGTTTCGATTCACTCCAAGGCGACGCTTTGAATACTAAGTGACGAATGACACGAATGCAAATTAAAAACTCGTACAATTTTACACGGATTTGTTGGAGAGTTTTTTCATTTTATCCGAAAATAGATTGGGAAGGAATTGACGCCTAAAGTGGCAAATGAGTATATTGAATTATTGATGCAGCATTTGCTCAATTTGCTCTTAGATGGTTCATAAAGCCAGCTTTAAATAGATTGTTATGTAAAGAACAAATTATTTATGTATCGCTTCAAGAAAGACAAATTCTTCGCAATCATCATTATTATTATCGAAATAGGCTTATGCTAACTTTACTCACAGATTTAAGTAAAAAAAGTAGAGTTTTTCTCGAGTTAGCTTCCAATCTTACTAAATGCAATTATACTCTAGTGTTCCAGTAAAGTTCACAATATTTTCCACTCAAAACCCACGCATTAATTCCATACTGAATACTTAAACAGAGAAAAACATTACCATACGTAGTTCGTACACCGATGGGCCCGGACGCATCGTCCGAGGTCTTTTATTTAGCTCAAACGAGCCGTGTTACTTGGTTGCGTGATTGTAAACAGCTTTCAGTCGATTGGAAAACTGAATTGAATTTGTACGTATGTACTGGCAACGTGGAAATGGATAGTAGATAAAATTAGTAAGAGGAAAATTACTAGTGGAAGTTAGGTACGTGATTAAATTCGTAATTGGTTTCGATTTGGTGCTAATTTTAGGCATTGATGTAACTATTAATAGTTATTTTAGATGAACATTAATTATCGATAGTATATATCCTAGAGGTATATACTGGAAGCCGACCCCAACATAGTTTGGGAAAAAGGCTCGGAGGATGAGATGAAAATTAATTTGATTAGTTGAGAAGTTAAGTAGAGCCGATAGATAGGTTGTTAATAAAAATGATCATCCCTATTACTTCTGACTTGTCTTTGGCCTTTTGGGTAACTAGGCATTTTTTGTTTGACCATTTCATCGGTTTCGATCATGCGATATGCGAGCAGAAACTCAATTGCTGTAGCCATCAACGACTCCGCAGATTTTCTAGTAATAAGTCATGCCGTTAATATGAGCCATTCATAATAAAAATCCCTGCACATCCATTACAGGAGGATTGAGCAATAAATCGAAACCATTTCGATATTAAAACCATGTCCACTCGAGTAGAAAACAATCGAATAGAAAATCAAATAATTGATATAAACCGCGTGCTCATACCATTAATCACATAAACAATCGATACGTCTATAAAGTATCATATTTTGACGTACATAATTCTGTATAAAGGGTAACAGAAATAATGGGTATTACTGGGGTATTTATTTTCATCATGACGTGACGGGTTGGGTCTGGACAATATATCTCTTGGGGCGGTCAATGCCCAGGATTCTGTTTTCCTTCATTTCTGTGACAGCGTGAAAATCGTCAAGGGCCATTTGTTGGCAAATTTACGGCTCATGAAGTTTGAATGTGTGAAGGTTTCGCTGAATAAATCTGAACAGAATATTCTAGGGAATACAGCTGCATTTAAAATAAATAAATACAAACATAAGTAAGTAATTGTATATTGTCGGAATGGATATTGAAACGTGTAAAGATAATAAACAATACCACCAAAAGTTCCTTTGTGTGCAATAATATTTTTTTTTTATGTTTACATTCGAATATTCAATTTGCTTTAAATTAACAAAAATTATTATTAACCAGGTTTAATTTAAACATTAGAAAAATATAATAACATCAGGCAGTTGACTGTTCCACAATCATAAATATTACCTCACATCGACCCTTTTCCCAAAAAAATAATAACACCAACGCACTGAGTAAAACTTCTGTCGCTACCCCTACTACAGTCGCATTGAATGCACCGAAAATTTCACCGTCGATTTCATATCGGTACCGAGCTAATCATCGACATTACACAGATGACTGATTAAGCAATTTCTCGCTCCACTAATCGTATGCGCACAGACGCATTTCATTACAATATATTACAGTACAATATGTAATTTAGCACACTTCCTACTGAAGGGGGGCAGGTATTTATAGCGGTTTTCAAGTGGTTAGGGAATGGTAAAAAATGTGATTCGATTATTATACGATATGCTTTTGTTTGCTTGTTATGTTTGAGTGAACAATACGTTGTGTTTTGTTTAATTTGGTAAAATAAATGGGCTTGATTTGGCACCCTTGTTACATTAGTTTTCGATAAAAAGTATTCATAAATATATTCTTTTGTAAGCTGTAATTGGTTTAAACATATATAGTGTAATAAAAGTAAGAAGTACTTGTAATGAATAAGGAAATACATAAAACATAAATAATATTCGAAAACAACATCGTAATCTCGTAGTAACTAAACAGATATTCTAGTTATTAAGATATCTTGAAACTCAATATTGTTGCCGACATAGCTTCCGGCGATGAAGAAAACTAAGCCGTGAAAAGGTACCCAAAGAAAATTAATTAAAAAACTTAATTTCGCAATATTGAATTTTTAAGATTACGGATCTGCTTTGTTTCAAAAATATTTCCCTTTTTGTGTTTCTCTATGCTTTATTAAAAATTGATAAGCGGAAATTAATAAGTAGCCCCGTGTTTAATTAATGGCCAGGGAAGGAAATTTCGATGTATCATTTTAAATTTTCGTAAAATTGGGCCCAGTATAATGTTTAAGAAAAGTAATTTAAGAAAATTTTCATTCTGGGAGGTCACTAGTAGTTACAGCCTATTTATCGTCCCACTGCTGGGCACAGGCCTCCTCTCACACGGAGAAGGTTTGAGCATTAATCACCACGCTTGCTCAATGCGGGTTGGCGATTTCAGACTATATAGTCCAGGTTTCTTCAAGATGTTTTCCTTCACCTTTTTATCAGCCATTGGTGTCTAAGATATACTTAGAAAGTACATACAAACTTAGAAAAGTTGCATTGGTACTTGCCTGACCTGGATTCGAACCCGCGCCCTCATACTCGAGAGGTTGGTTCTTTGCCCACTAGGCCACCACGACTTTAATATCCGTAAACCGTTACCGTTAAGAAAATTAAATTAATATCCGTAAACTGCTTCTAACGGCACCTTACATAGCACTTTAACACTATGACCATTACCGTAGTGTCACAACCTCAACCAATTCCAAGAACCTTATGCAAAGATTACCCCCTTATTCCCTTACCTCGACGCTTCTAAACACATTTCCCATTTTTCCCACATTATCAAAAGCTCCTTATTTAGTTTAAGTAAGGGAAGACTAGCCAACTTCGCGCACGTAGTGCATTGTGATCGAAATAGGGAAAGCGGGTAAACAGGAATAGCATCGGTAGCAAAATAATTGTTGCAAGGATCGCGGAACTTAAACGGGGTACGCTATGCCATTAAACTTTCCGCACAGAAATGCTCTTTGCTGTTGGTTAATTTGCATTCGCATTGTCAAACCGTATCGGGAGTTCGAAACGAAGCTAGCCAGTGGCCAGCGAAACAAACTTTTGTCATCCCCAGCATTTTGCATATTCCGATTTATAGCGAAGAAACGAGTTTTCGGTTCATTCCTGTTGTGTTTGAAGTAATTTGAAATCGTTTTACCAAGTTTGAACGGATGGAAATGATTTTGTCGTATGTTAAACGGTTGGGTACGGAAATAGAAAAATGGACGATTCCTTTTTTTACTTGTTTGATTTTGAATTTGTCGTAGCGTTTAATAAGTTTTCAGAGATGTGAGAAAAATTTATTTCAAATATATTTTTGGTGTTTTATTTACTTGTACTTAGAGATTTTCTATGAAAGCCTGAGGTCCAGAATTTGGTGTTCTTATCTAATAAGTTATTCTATGAGCCGGAAGCGACGAGGGAAAATAACAAAGAACAATGTTCTTTATATTTTTTATCTCTCCAGTTTCATCTTCATCATCATTGGCGAAGACGTGGTGGTCTATAAAAAAAGTTTTTTGAATACATGCACTAAAAACTTTGTCATTTTGTACCAAAGTCCACTCGCCTAAGCATATTCTTCCACACTTTCTCATTAAAAATACACACAGCAGGAGGTAAAATTAAAAATTTCGCAACAAAAGAGATGTTTCATAAAATCCCAAGGAAGTAGGAGTTGTCGATAATTTTAATAACAAACTACGACCACGCTGGCTTTGACATAACGATTGACGTTTAATTTTAGTGCGCGGGAACAAAATGGTTGGCCTCAAACAATTGCCATTGTTTAGACATTATTTTTTAAGCAATAATTGTAAGGACGAGGCGTTTTTATTAATAAAAGTAATTCATTTATAAAATAATTATTGAAATAAAATTTTCTGTGATTAATTTTAAGTTTTGTCTCATACATTAAAAACACAAAATAGACCTACAACCAAAAATGTTTTAAGATGCCAATTTTGGAGATAATCCTTCTATCTTAAAATGTAACAAAATCAAGTTTTTGGTCGGTCAAGGGATAAATTCGATTAAATGCTACGGCTTCTACTGAACAAATAGAAAAGTTTTCAAGAGTAATTAGATACAAACTCAGGCTTTCATATGAATTAGCATTCAGCACCATTCATCGTACTCGATTCAAGTAGCAATGAAAAGGCCTTGAAGGGGCTTTGATTTGAAAAAAGATTTTCTCCATCTTAAGTACGTTTTAACTTTTATGTTAAAACTCTGGTTTATTTCCATCTCATCTTGAATGATTACTTTGAGAAAACCAAAGGAATATGCACGATGCATCCAAGATCTGAAAGGACTCGTGGTCTTCCTTTAGGGGTAAAATTCTCTTTTAGCAGTAATTAAGTAATTACAATATTATTAGATACATGTAATTATGTGGGTATTTAGCGGGTTTTCATGAAGAAATATTCTGAAAATTATTTAAGGATAGGTACCTGAAAAGGCATCTAATTTTTCTTAGAATTTTAATAATACTCAAAAGTTTTATATATTCCTATTACATATTGTGTAGGTATGTCTTGTAGTCAAAACTGTACCTGTTATCGGTTTGAGAACAATGTTTCTCAAAAAATAAATAATTTATGCAAATAAAGCAGACTCCGTCATACTTCGAAGTTTAAACAGCACAGCAATTTTATAAGCAATAATAGAAAAAAACAAGAAGAAATTTCCAATAACGTAGCCTTTAATATTAAAACTTCAGAAAACAATTCGTTTCAATAATGGAGCAATGCCCGCCAGCGCTGTTCAAAATAAAGTATTTAGAGTAGAGCGCAGCACAGTTTATTACGAAATTTATCGTTACTCAAACTTTGTGAATCGATTATTAATTTTTTTGTTCAACTACTTCGATTATTTTAAAGCGAGTAATTGGAAAATTGTTCGGTAACTTCATTTAATTTGGCGCTTTGTTAAGATTGCTTTGTTTTTGTTTAGGATATTTTAGCTGATGTTATAATTTAATCACATTGACTTAATGAATGACTGATTGAAAAAGCTTTATGTATGTGATTCCTCATATGTGAAGTATACTCATTTCAATACAAAAAAAAATGAATGATTATTCATTTACTAAAAACAAAAACCCCGATCAAAACAATCTCGTCAACGAACATAAAATATTCAGTTCCCATAGACCACAGAACATGGGCATTTTATTGTGGCTACACGACCTCCCTCTTCAATATAAGGGTATACCGTAAAATTTTATTTTATACCAGTTACTTTGTCCATTGAATACACCTCGTATTATGCTAATACTATACCGTCACAAAGGCGCAACTGCATTGTGGACTCGCCTACAAATTTGAATAAATATAAACAGTAAACGGGGTAGAATGCATTAACGTTGGCTTAAATTTTAAAAACGTCTCATAGAGTGTTATGTATGGGCTCTTAAGCGCATCTTGAGATATCATTAGGCCAGTCGCAACGTGCTCCGCCGAGATTAAGACTTGTGCTATCTCAGAGATGCCACGACAATGCATGCCTCTCTCACTTTGTAAGGGAAAATTAAAATGTGCTTTAAATTGTGTATCCAAACGTGAAATTGCGAACAACATTAACCTCAAAATGTTGAATGTTGTGTTTTGTTTGTTTATGAATGGTGGACTTGTGAAAATCTGAGTAGGTACATAATAGGTTATTCAAGAAGAAATTAGAAAGATTGCAACCCTTTTAGTACCCATTCAGTCCTATTCTATTGTCAAAGTTATCAAGTTAAGTTCCTAAGCTTATAATACTTCACTTAATCCCACTCCATATAATCTTCATTAAAATACGAAATATAACATATCCGATTCTACATTATCCAAATAAAACAAAACAACATCAGTACTAAACCAACTACGCCGAATAATTAACTCACTCCACAAACATGACTCATTATTAAAACAATGGTTGCTTAAACATTTAGGTTATTCACAAACGGAAATCTCGACTAGACTATAGAAGACGCACAGACTCTTAGCACTAATCTCGGAGAACGCCTCCACTGTTTATCTTGCCTAGAAATGTCTGGCTACATCCAGGCATAATCCCATTGCATACAGTAGTGCTGAACCATTAAAACGCATTAAAATGCATACAGCCGTATTTTAAGCTTGGTGGGCGTAAAACGTTGTGAAGAATGACCAATTTGTTACTGCCATACGTTTGTTCGGACGGGAATGATGAAGATTTTATTGTAGGAACATAATGCGGCGTCGTAGGTGTGTGGATTTCTGTAGCAATAAGTTGCGAGCCAACAAAAGGTGCCACGGGCTGCACCCACGCGAGCACTGATTGTCTAGTGGAAGCAGATAACTCAAGGAGCTTGTGGTGAATTAAGAATAAAAATGTACAGGAAATGTAGCAAACCCGTATTTGGACTAGATCTGTAGTTTTGTGTTATTTTAGATAGGCATTTTCTAGTGTGCTTTGAATCAAAATTAAATGGATGCAGGAACATTACATTGAAATTGGGGTATTTACAATAAATTATTGTATATTTTATTTTCTAAAAAGTTTTGAAAGTATATATATTTTCTAAAAAAAGTTGGTATAATAGTAGGTATAAAATTGTAAATAAGGGCGCAACTTTCAACCCAGCACTGCCAAAGTAAACAACGCAGGCCAACAATACAAAGCAATAGCTACAAGCTAACAAAGCAATGCACAAAAGTTAGCGGAACAAAACATAATAATATTATTCCTTGATACGGATCACTTAATCTCGACCGCGAGTGGGTAGACTTTATACTCCTGATCCACTCTATACTTAAAAGGGATGAATATTATTACAATATGAAATGGGAGTAGACATGCAATCCACAGAGTTCAATCCCGCGAAGCTTAGCTGAATATCGAATTGCAAATGGCCGAGGAAAATGTAGCATTTAACGCTTCGCCAACTGCGAACGACTTCCATGGCGTGGCGGGCTGTATGTGACGAATGTACTGTTAGTTTTTTTTAGTTTTTTTTTTTTTAATTAAGTTACTTATAGGTATATTAGATTTTAAGGTAATTAATGAGGGATGAATGAATGTTAATATTGCTAAGGTCTAGCAACTTATCGTAATGTGGGTGTATTTTACGCTATTAACAATGCAGGCAGGGAATAATGAATGTTAAAACTGATAAAATCAAAATAAATTAGAGTTCACGCTCAAACACATAAAACCTTAACTTTGATGACGATGGAAGGCCTTTCAAACAACAATCGCAGGAGACATTAGAAGTTTTACCAGTAACTTTTTTGACTTGAAACCATAAAATCGTTGTAAGACTGTTGCTTTCATATTCATTTACATAGAATTAAAAGTAGAAACAAAAATATTGTCCCGTTTGGGATTTGAATCCTTGAACGCACAATGCAGTTCTCGTCAAATAATGTTGATCCACTTAAGTCAGTCATTTGAGTTTGAGTTCTCGTACATTTTACTTATTGTGAAGTCATTAATTAGTAGTCAACTTAGGATCTGAAACATTATTTGACGAATCCAATTTAATGACAAGAAAATATCAACATACAAATAATTTACCTAAAAATCTACAAACATAACTTCATTATCAAAATACGTAATTCGTCGCACACAAGCCGCACGTTACCAATGCTTGCAATCAGGCGAACGCACGCGACACTGTGCGGTTGCGACAGAGGGCCAGAGCGTTCTGGGGCGGTTTAGAATATCAACAATACTTAAGCGACCGTGCCGCCCTCCAGCGCCAAGCAATGCTCCATACTGCATTTACCAGATGAGCTTTCGTAATAGGAGCTCTGAATGCAACAGCCTTCGTAGAAACGGAAACTCGATCAGCTCTCCAAGATACGAAGAGTATGTGTATCAACATGCTTGAGATTCTATCTACATGATAGTGGAAATACGTATAATGAATGCGACGCCTTTTAGAGAAATGAGGTTTTAAATGAGAGAATTTTATTTTAAGTTAGAGGAAAAAGTAGATTTCCGTTTCTGTTATGTTTGAATGTTTCAAATGTGTTGAACTGGATGCCTTTTAAGAGTCTAAAATTTGGCGCAATTAAGGTTATGTGGACAAACAGTGCATAAAATATAATCAAGATAGATTTATTTCCGCATATTGCACGAATTTAGATCAGTAGGACCGCGTTTGAATTCAGGACGAAAATGTCTTAACAATATTGGCCATTTTCTTTTACAATCTGTCAACAACAGTTCAGGGTAATCTAAAGTACAGAAGTTGTTTTTATTACGTTTTCTGTATAAACAAACAATAGAAGATTAGAAACTTGTTTGCAAGTAACTTAGATCGTTCCATAGTTCAAAAACAAAATGAAACTAAGAATGCAGTCTAGGTCCCATTCAAGTAATTGGTGGTCCACAACTTCAGGCATAACTGCTACCCATAACCGTTCCGTTGAAATTTCTTCCAAGTTACGCATTAAAATAATATCCTTCGTACTGGGTAAGGAAATTGGCCGCGAGATGGCGTTCCGAGTCGAAGTTGAAATAAACCCGTTAAGACTTAAGACATTATACTTTTCTATCTTCCCGTTTACTCTCAGTCGTTTCCTGAGTTTAGTCGTGCGAACACGTCTGTTAAGAGAGTTGGGAAGCCCCGTGATTACTATTTCTTCGTTTCGTTAATTTTAATTAGGGGGAAGTTTGAAAGAGTATCGGGAATGCATTTCTAGTTTGCAAAACTTAGCACTGATTGTGTTTTTGCAAAACAAAATGTCTAAGTCACATAGTTTCAGTTAATATTTACAAGATAGTTGTGAGATCATTTTTCTCTGAACTCTGACAAACATGGCAAAATAACTGACTTATTTATTATGTTGTGTACTCAATATTAATAACAAAATAATGCTCCATTTTAATCAAATTCTTCTGCTCGAGAAAGTCTACTACCGCATTCCACTACCATAAAGATGATCCAATATTACCATCGTTAGAAATTCGCCCGCAGCCGGTTGGCCCTCCACTAATATGTTTATACTTTAAATTATGCCTTCGTGATTTTAGGGAGATATGGACTTCGAAGTACCCTGGGGGAACCTGGGTTAATCTTTGAACCAGCCACTTTGCGTTCAAAATCTTTGTTTAAGGGCCAATTGCATTACAATGCCTTCAAGGGCTCAAGGGGTCTGAAGAGCCCATACAAAAATTGAAGGTATGGAGCATAGGTACGCATTGAGTGAATATGAAACAAGTTGCTGAATAACGTGTTCTGTCTTTATTTGCTTTTCATATTTGGCCTTTTTGGAACGCTGAACATGCTCTCGAAAAATAAAAAATGTGTTCTATTCATGAAACATGATTGTGGTGAATTTTGTTTCGGATTTTTGTGGTTTTGTGTTTTGTAATGTGTACGTAAATTCATATTATATTTTCAATTTTAATTTGTTGTTAATGTTTCGCATATTCAGATCTAGTAAATATCTATTTCTTTTTATAAAGTTACAACTTACTTCCACGACTTATTACCAGCAAAAGCCGATAGCAAAATCAAAAGAGTTCCCAAACATTGACCGGTTATTGTTTTTAATATAAAATCCCGTTACTGATTGGCTAAAGACGCCCTATACAAATATTTTATTTATAACATTTAATCCTTTTACGTCAGAGGGATGATGGGGCTTATTCTGGTGGTTTTAATATCGTGATATGAGCGAAAATCTATTTTGTAATGTTGTGCTATTTTCGTATACCTACAAATAGAACAGGTTATAGACAGCAGGCATAAAAACTACCTATAAGAAGGAATTTCTAGAAAATCCACCCTAAAAAATAAACGTGACACATTATCTAAGAACGCGAACAATTATCTAAGTACAGATAACACAGCTATGCCTACCACGCGACTTAACCACTTAAGCCCCTAATTGGATCATTATCACCAAAACGCACTCACTATTCTACAATTTTTCAACGTACCGGGGAAGCGTTTGGGTCAAGAATACGTCCCTTTAACGGAGCACGTGCACATCACGTGACCCGCCGGATTAACCCTCAAGCGCAGCGGATAATTAACTGCACAAAATACTGGCAATCGCCGCGATCGATGGCGTGAATATACGGCCGAGGGATTGGGCCCAATTTGACGGAGGACAATCCTACGCGAATCGTGTGCCTATTATTTTTTTTGCTGGTTACTCGTGGGCTTTTGGTGGTTAATTATAGGTATGGTTTTGCTCTCGTTTTTGATGCTGAATAAACTGGAATTGTCGCATTGTTTTGTTTTGTTGATTATGTAAAAGACAATGTAAGCTATTTTTCTCATATTCACATTTTGTTTGGCTGCTTTACTATAACATCATTCAGTATCAAACTCTTGCAATAAATCAAATTCCATCTACGTCTCCCAAATAAAATGCTCACTTATGGATGTCAACAGGCTGAATGCAATCGTGTCGCGTTGCTAAGCCCACCAGTTTGTAACTCAAGAACGTTGTCAGCGTCAAGTGTAAGGTAAATCCCTTGATTGACGAAATTTTGTACCCTCGCGTTTAGAGGGTTAAGAGATAGAGGTGTCTTGTTTCTGACGACTTTTCCTTTTAACGTCCGTCGGGTTTTGGGGAGTGTTTTCGTGAAAATGTTTGATCTTTGTATTCGGGGTTATGCTCTAGTGAAGTGTCTCTGTAAAATAAATGTTTCGTAATTATTATATCTTCAACTCCTTAACCTCCCTCCTCCTTATTATTTTTTTAGTAACCAAATGAAAATGTTTAGGCTAAGTTATTTATTTTTATGCGTATGTGTTTTGTACCATGCTATGAATAGGTATTACCATTTCTAAGCAGGTTCACTAGTTAATAAACACTCCTTCGCAGTCTAGAATATTTACTAAACAATTCCCATCTGTAATCCAAACCTTTTGTTTAGAATGCCTACTAAATTCCCCAATTGCGAAGACGTCTCGGAATTTCAAACAAAGGGTCGTCGAGGCCACAAAACTATACAACAAAAACATAATTACCTACGTGTGTTGGCAGAAACAAAGGAAATGCGTGGAAATTGTATTTTTTTTTATCCGTCTATGACAGCCAACCGGGTATATAGTCGGGTGAGTTTAATCTACAAGTTTACGGGCCGTTTGAGTTCAACTACCGACACATGCCGAATTGGTGGTCCTTTTTCCTGTTCCGTTTATATTTCGATATTTCCAATTATTTTGGCCGTGTCTCCTAGTTACTAATGAAGTGATTATACGTTTTTATTTCAACGAGTTAAGATTTATTTGAGAGTGTGTGGTCTGTGTTCACAAATGATGAATACATTTTCAGTATGAAGGCAACATTTCTATTTCGGAAAACAAAAACTTAATTTCAAGATATAAAATTTTTGATTATTTTCAATTAAACAGGTAGTTGGTTCAAAGTTCCGTTCTCTTTCACAACTGGCTAGCAGATGCATTAGAGTTTTACGTCGTCAAAACACAATCGCTGAAATCATTACTTATCGGCAACGAACAAAGCGACATTACCGTACTCAAATTAGCATTTTCCTTCAATATACAAAATTACTCTCATTAATGTCTATATGAAATGCATTGTTAACTTCATAAGGGGAACATAAACGGCTAATGCTTGTATTTGTACCGCCATATTGGCTGTTTACCTTTCTAAATGAGCGTCAAACGAGAACAAACTGTTATTGTCGGCGTTAACGCAGCGGCATATCGATTTATTGTGTTACGTAGGCGGAAAAAAGCACGTTCTATGTTACCGTGGGAAAACATGGAAATCACTATAAAAATACTATAAAAAATATCTGCACCGCACTTGATCAAGGGTTAATAAAAGTGACCTCTATTAAGTTTCATAGCTATTTTTGGTGTCGCTTTCTGGGAAGATGACAAAATGATATCATTTTTATAGTATTTTTCGTAATCTTATTCAGAAACACAGTCTGCGGTGACATGTTACGTATATATTAAAAATATATCTATATTATTCAAACAGAACAATCTTTAGTTTACCTACCTTTACCTATCTTTAGTTTAGTATACAACGGTTGCAATATAATATTATTATGTCAATATTACATTGTACCAACTAACAAAAGCAACAAAATGAAGTGGTCTCATAAAAGTGTTATGAGTTCATTCCTAGGCGCCACCCCTGGGTACCCCGACATGTACTGAGGCTGTAAAATTTTGACGCTGCTCCACGGAAATTAACAAGACATGTAATTGCAGTTGTTTGTGTTACTTTGTTGTGATGGAATTGAATTTTTATTCTAGCTTAAAAAGCATTTAGACTAGGCCATAAGATGCTTCTTAAATGAAGACACAATACTTAATCTTCTAACAAGTTCTGTAATGACATATTATTATTGAAAAATAAACTTTTTTTTTAATATTGTAGGTAGAATAAATACAACATTTGAAAGAATTCTATGCTGCCTAAATAAATTTAAGTACAGGCTCTTACATTTACTCAAGGTTTAGACAAAATGTCTCTAAAAAGTTTTCTTTTATCAGCGATGAAACGAGTCCTGAAATTAAGTCAACAGCAATTTTAACTCGCAACAAATCCTGGGGCGTCAAACTTGAGCTATTGTAAATGTGTCGAGGGGCAGATAAATATATTATGTGTCCCTAAAAGCGTAAGAAATCCGTAGATTTGTAAAGTTTCCCCCTTTATGACGGGTGAAGCGCCCTGCCAATGTTTTCTGCTCCAACGATATGAAAAACTTTATAGAACTCACGTTTTCCCTATTGTCAACCTAAACGTCTTAAGTTTAGAGTTTAAATTATTTCTTTGTTTCGTTGTTAGAAAAATTCATTTGCGATGTTAGTCGACAGTCGTTTAACATATCTTAGTTTATGACTTAACCAAACGACAGACAAGAAAACTATTTATGGGGATCTTAAATTTAAGACAGATTGCAACGTCTTTTATGTCTTAATTTCATTTGGAAGTTAGAAGTTTTGTTTATTACTGTACCGTAAAACGTTTGCGGATATCATTTGCTTCCTTACATTCTTTCATAGTTTTAATATTACGAGCAAAGACTCTGGCCGCTTTTGTTGCCGATCATAAAAAAAAACTTATTTTTTTGAGATTCGCCAACTCAAAAAAGAGTTTTGATTATTTTTTTTAGATATCAATGACGTGTACCAAGAACTCTAAAACCCACATTCGAATTTCAAATTCAAAAGAAATACACATGTTCAACCTTTCCTCCAATTGCTGAAACACCAAGTCAAACATGTTACCGTTGAATTTGTCGAACAAGTCCGGTCAAAAAGGCTCTAGGATCAAAGCGAACCTTAATATCCTGCCTGCTGAACGTAAATATTTGTGACGTCATCGCCCAGTCGATTTTCTACTGCGATTGATCAAGTAGTAATGTATTTACTTTTGTTTGAAAACCTTTTTCTTTTACCATCCGGGAATTAAAGAACAATATTGTGTCGGTCTTTTTTAAACGATTTTAGTTTTAGTTTCAAAGACTACGAGAACTTTTTTGTAATGGTTACTGGTGAATAAATTGGGGAAACTTAACAGGGATGAATAAAGTAATGGGACGATAAGGGCTGTTGTATCCTGATACCAGAATGTAACTGTTTTGTTCTACTTTTTTTTGTACAGTGCCTAGGCTTACAAAGAAAATTTCGTCAGTTAATTAAATGGATGGATTCCCTAAGTTTGTTTATTTCTCAGCATAGGTAAATACTTAACAAATACAATGTAAAACTATGAACAAAACGTTTTTCCCAATAAAAAAGCAAAATTCCTTTCAAGTTTTAATTGCAAAATTCAAAGTAACAGAAAGTTTTCATTAATTATTTCGCTGAAAATAATAAAATACTTTTAGAAACTGTATCAATTAGTACGATTTTATTTACAAAACTCTTATTGGGTATTACTGTTAAAGTTGGGTGCGCCAGTTGTCGTCAACAATTTGTTTTAATGACCAGTGGCGCCCCCAAGTGTCGGTGCGGAAAAACTGTGACTGGTAACGTTTCTGAGACGGTAATTTTTCATGTTGTAGCCGCGATAAGCGAGCGGTCAGGTGTTAGAATGATTTGTGACCGCCGTGGTTCGACCACGGCCGTCCAAATGTTGACAAACACTGGCCGAATTAGTTCGGGAGCCGTGTCTTCATATTTTTCTTAGATAAAACCTTATCTTCTTGATAATACTGTTTTTGTTTGGAGAGAGCGACTACCGGTATACGTGCCGCTGTGTACACATTTATCAAAATATTTAGTTACCTTTATGTGGCTTTTAGCGTTGAAGTAAAGATTTTTATATTATATCCAAACACTTTTGCAGACCGCTACATGATATTGCTTTATGGCCTTTATATAAAAGTTCCAACGTTACAATCGCAATAAAAACCATTGTCGTACAAACTAACAAAACAAACTGTACTAGGAAATAAACAGCAAATAAAAGCGGTTCCTTGCTTGAACTCGAGTAGCACTTTTAATTGGGGGTGGAAATTGTGATTAATGCCATCAGATAAACAGAAAAGTCGTGGCGGCCTCACGAAAGAGAGAAAGAACTGGTTTTTGGTTGGAACCCACACACATTAACCTAATTCGTTTTAATTGTGCTAGCTAATCGTTCGTAAGGATTTGTACGTATTGCGAGTTGATGTGTATATTTGGAGGTTGATTTACGATTAGAAGCTTGGCCTCGCGTCACGTCAGGTGAGCCAAAGGGTGTAACATCATAATACGTGCGTCAACACCCACCCGTAAAAGTCACACACAACAATATCATTAAGTCGAATTTATTTACAAGTGCGTAAATATTTTTTATGGCGTTTCGTCATGATAATTTTCACGCTCAACCCTTTTTTTTGTGAGTTTAATTAGTTTTGTGATTTATAGTATTTTTATTGTTTAGGTATTAAACCATTTAGAAAAAAGATATTTTCTTTTTGCAAAATTAAGTGATATTTAACTAAAATTATATTTCTAACGAAATAATTAAGTTAATTTTATTTTAACGTACTCAAAGCAATTCAAGCAAGCTAAGTATTTTGATATAATCCACATTAATTACATAGTTCTCATTTATTTCCCATAGTTCTTAATGAGTTCAACAAAGTATTCGTGGCCACAATGATGAAATATTTCTTTCAACTGTTATTGGTGAAACATTAGAAATAAATAAGGCATTTCGCCAGAATACCGATAATACTTCAAATGACATTCCACTGTAACAAAGTCACGAAACGTTCATAAAGCTCCCTAGTATTGGTGCTATTCCAAAACGTACCTTATTTTTATATCTCGTCTAGAGTTTATAAAAAAGTCAAGACGAGATATAAAAATAAGAATTTGATACACTGATCTCTAATACCTACTATAATTTTAATATTAATTTCTTCATAATTAGTTAAGTTACAGGTTGCCCCAAGTCCCAGCCATTGGCTACAAAATAATAATCATAAATTGCTCTAAAAATTAAAGCTGACTTAACCTTGTAATTCTTTTGAAAGAGTGAACCTTATTGTGTACGTAGTATTTAGGGTACAATGTCCTGTGTAGTAACTGAGTAATCTTCAAACCTTTATCATCAGCACCTACCTAGACTTTCCCCAACTGTATTCCGATCGGCTTCCTACCAACCTTTACCAAACAGCTCCAAAAATCGTCTCATGAACAGCAAGCCTTACCGTCCGTCATGTACACCGTCGTCGCCTAGGCTACACAAAAAGCAGCGGCCAGCGATATGCTAAGTGACCGCACTTGATAACAGTCACGTGGTTGCATGACCATACGTTACTTGAACGATGTATTGAATTCTGTTTGACTAAGTTCAAAGTTTTGTGAAGAAAGCTGTCTGAAGTTGGGTTCTAGATAGAAATTGGCTGTACGGTCTTAGTCAAAATAAAATCTGCCCAATGCCTTGAAATATGAATTTAGGAATATGGTTTTTCTATGCCTCATCACTGATAAAACTAGACACTCACAAATAATTTTCAAAAAATAAAATACACACGTAGTATGCAATCAAGGCATTCTAAAACACACAGGACAATAAATATTTTTTTTTTAAATTTGAATAAAAAACTATGTTGTTAATAATGTTCTATGTGAAAGCTTCTTAAAGAAAACTGTGACGTCACTATATAAAACCTCATTGGCAGTGCCTAATGAGGTGAATGTAATGTAGCGGCCAGTATGCCGTGAGAAACTATTGGTTTAAGGAGTCAGTAGGCTTCGAAATATTATTATTATTATTATTTTTTAATAAGATTTTTTAATTTGTATAACTTTTTTTTAATACAATAAATATTTATAAAACTCACTTCATAAAAAAAGACTTTGCAATAAAATTAAAATACAACAGAAAATAATAAATTTTCCCCGTATTGCTGTAAGTGATTTGAACAATAATTCCTCGGCTCTAATAAATTGGTCATTGAAACAATAACTTTAACTAAATTAAGAATTTAATTTCGGTGAAAATACAAACAATTTAACGTTAACAATTTATTACGTAATTGCTTAACTTGAGGCTGTTATATTGTAAGTATTTCGTAGGAATAATCAAAATGTAGCCGAGAATTGAAAACCGAAATGAAAATACATTGGTATGTGTCTTTAAATTATTTTAGGCATTACTACAAAGCTTTTACTAGAAGTCCTAGCTTAAAATAGACTTGAATTATATCGCATAAAGAAGCTAAAATATTTGACACAGCTATTGAAAAAATACCAAAAGATTTGGTATTTTTTCGTAATTTTGCATACCTATTAGTAGTATATTGTTTGCCTGCCATTTTGGTTTTAATTTAGACTGTTAAAACGGTACTCTAAAGATAACACATTGACGAAAACTTTTGAAAATCTCGTGCACTTTCAAAGCTTATCGACAAACAGACTAGCCCTTAAAACCTGACGTGAGAACCAGAGGATAAGGTAAAAGGTTTTTTTACTTAACATTACTTACTTTTACGACACAATACACTCAACAATGTTATTAACATGAATTGTACTTGTTCTACGTTCGTTAAAATAGTCATAACATTAATTTATGTACTAGTGTTACTTTATTATAGCTGGTTTTTGCAATAAAACTGTTTGATACTAAAGGCTATGAAATTCCATGTTTGTAAAAGAAAATCCATGTTAGGAAAGTTATATACTTCTAACATGCAAATTATGTACATGCCTTGTTATTGTAAAGTAGATTTCATATGACGATCACAAAAGTAATAAAATGACACAAAAATCTATCCTAACATTTTGTGCCGTTCACATATTTTATGAGTGCACCTTTTACCTACTGTATCACAAAACATTTTACCCTAAGCCAAGGATGACCCACAACGCAAATAAATCATCTTGATCAACATTCATTATAATTAAACGACACTTAAAAATAAAGCAGAACGAACAATTCAGGTGGGGGATTAAAATTATTCAAAACAATTCATTAGCACCAACCCCCGCGGTGTAATGAGACCCTAATTTGAATATCTTCATTTTTTTCAACGAAGCTAAAATATTTTGACATTAATAGTGACGTGCTACACGTTTGCATAAACGCGAACGAAATACTGAAGGAATTTGTTCCGTGTATTCGGTAAAACCACTTCGTAGGATTGCATTGAAGTGGAATTACTCATGGTTTGAATTAAGTTTCAAAGAAAATATACACCATTTCCACATAGTTTTTAAATATTATTGCGAAACCATAAGCTTGAGGTTTTTTCATACCTTTACTTAAATTACTTTACATAACATCGACAGAAATGAAACTAAAAGGGTCAATTCTGTAACTTTATAGTCCACATATTGCTGCGTTTACTCAACATTTTATGAGAGAGCCCTTCATGCTTTTACCCCAAAAAAATTCAAAGCCTAATAAAATCCGTAAAGAATGAGTTCTACGATTTTATAAAAACCGCATGCTACTGCACAGGTAAAAGTTTGATTTAAATTGGGCAACGGATTTTTGGGGAAAAATTCAGTAAAACGAACCTATCGAAGCAGCTGGTCTATCTTTTATAGTTTTATATGTGGTTCTGTCCGCACTTCAATTGGGGCCGAGCACTAGGATCTACCGAAAAAAACATGTTAGTGAGGTTTCCATTCAGTGAAAACTTAATGGTGAAGGAATTCATTGGCTGTCTTCTAATAGTGTACTCAGTTCATATGGATGAATTCACAAAATTGCACGTCTTTTTATAGATATAATATCCACTCTTTTTACCACGAATTTCCTAAAATTCCTCTCCATTTCAATACCTTTTTACAGAGCCGACTTCATAGAAAAAGGCAAGAGTCCACGCCACGCCACAAAGGTACACGCCGACATTTGTCCAGTCCAATTCACTTAATGGACTTTCATTCGGTAGCCATCCAGTCACCGTAAAAAGCAAATTACATAGTTGTTTATCATTCGCAGTCCTACATAATTAAACTGAACAGTTTCCTGCTCAAGTTCAGTGTAAAACTGGAATATTTTATAATGGGCTTTAACGGGTTCAATTAAATCTGTAGGGAAAAGAATCGTCAGTCAAAGAGATTTAATAATGCTGTTGTGTACTCTGCAAATAGGTACTGGTTACAATTTGCAATTAAGTTGAATGAGAAATGAGAAAGGATTTATATTGTCTTGACAAAAAAAGTTAATTTCCTTCTGTTATAGCGAATGAAACTGAAGAATAAGAAGGAAATGAGAATACAGATGTGGCTGTGTCGATTCAGTTTTCTTCAACTGTATAATGCTTTTGTTAGGAAAGTTGTGAAGGATCTGTTTTATGATCACGAACTAAGTAAGAGTTTTGGTTCGGTATGGGCATTGTAAACGTTATCCTGTTCTGTCCATATAGTTGCTACAATCTATGAGTGCAACAGTACTGAACCTTCGTGAAAGAGTGAGGTAGATTTTCGAGGGTAAAACAACGTTGAAATCAGACCATACAAGTCTGAAAGATTAAGTGCTCAATATAAGCTTACACAATAAAACCAGTAATAAAATCTTTACGTTAGTCCCCATTGTTTCAAGTGGCGCCTATGCACTTAATGCCGATAGCAGATCTGCTTTCACCATAAAGGGAAAATGAGCATGAAACTCAACAGATCTGATGTGCCCTTGTACCCTAGTTATTTATCGTGGTTCTGCTGTGTTTATTTACTTTGCTCTTAATTAAACGTCAACTGTTTTACCAGTTCGGCTGTTCATTGCATTCGCCCCAGAATTCAATTGATACCCATAAGCTATGAAAGTACAAAGCTAAGTTGGCGTTGCTAAGCCAATCAATGGTCAGTCGTACATAATGTGGTTAAAATAGTGAAAAAGTTAAATAGCATAAAACATAAAGCTAATGTGTTAAAATTATACATTAAAGACGTAATTTATAAGTAAATAAACAAATCGATCGATTTTTCAATAGGTAAACAGTTCCCCAAGCTAAATTTCAAAGTCGCCACAAAGCAAAAAGTTGAAACGTTGATGTACAACCGTTAAATTTCTGTGCAGGCCACAGAAAATGGTTGCAATGTCCGTTTGTACTGCACGGCCAACTTTATTGTTATTCGCTCGAGGCACGAAAACTATAAAGCGGACAGATAAGTTTGCACCATGGAGGGATTAAGTGCGAACGAATCAGTATTATTTTAAAATTGGTAGGATTATCACAGTGGGCAGCGACACCAATTTCTTGTAATTTGTTGGAAGGCAAACGATATTGCTGGCATTATCCCGAAAATAATGAAATTTACAGATGCATTGCGGTGCTGTATCGTTTTCGAGACATTAATTTTATTTTATAGGAAACTTAATAAAAGCTGATGGGTTATTTTCGTTGAATATTTTTTTACCTGATGAATAGTCTCCAATTTACTACTGGCGTTTACCTTACCTGTGAACCGTGGTAAAATTATTGTTTGTGTGTATTTTTTTATGTATAAATTAAATATGAACATTCTGTTTTAAATATGAATTTTCAAAGGAGTCATACCTACAATTTGCAGTTTCCATACATCAAATCAAAACATCAAACTTTTACTAGCATAATATACGAAGCACACAACACAAAATATAAAGAAAAATTGTTCTAAAATGGTAGTTTGTCAACAAAAATCCTAGTTTCATGGCAACACAAACGTTATACGGCGAAAAGCACCATAAGTAAAGTAAAACTGAGTTACGTGACGCGTTTTAGCGCTGTAGATATTTAAATGGGCAATAAACACTGATTTATACGAATTTGTTTGGATTTCAACCTTCAATTGCCGGCTGAACTATTTTAGTTCACTTTAATTTTTTCTTCGTTCGTTATTGATGGGGTTTACGCGTGAGAAAGTTTGGTGCTAGTTTTCTAAATGTTTTGGCGATTAAGTTGGAAGTGGTTAACTGTTTATTTGAGCTTTTCCGTGAAAAATATAATTCAATTAAACTGAATTAAGTTTATATTATTTATCAGCACTAATAGCTCTGAAAAATCAAGGTACTTTGACACAGTTACTATTTTCGTTAAGTAAGCACTTTTTTCCAAATCAATTACCTACTTACCAAATTTTTACACCTCAAAAACTTCATTGAAATCCACAAAATTCAACAACAAACACCGCAATATTTATTCACTGAAAAGAAAAAAAAAACGAAATACAAAAAACTCGGTCCGTAGGCAAACTAGTTAGCTTTAACCAAACACATATCGCGTGTGTGCGCAGATAAGGGGTGTCATAAGAATCGTCGACGGCTCGCCTCCGCGTCGCCACCGGCCAGTACACCTCATTACTTTATTGTTCATCCGTCCAGAAGGAATAAAAAGTTTAAACGTCGAATTAAATTTTAGTTGTTTGTCGTTCTGTTAATCAATGCTGTATGTGGATGACTTTATGTGTGGGTCTGTTTTATGAGGAGTCAGACTGTGATATTATGTGGGGTGTCCTGGATCTGTTGGTCTGTGTTATAAAATGGAATAGGTAACCATTGATATTTGAGAACTTTTTTTGTTTTATATAAAAAGACACGTGACCACGCTTCTTCACCGTGTATAAATTGCAAACATACTTCATTATTTAAAGGTGGGTTGCTAAAAGGTCTATTTTTAGGTTTCCTGAAAACTGCATAGCCTGGGTATGCTATTCCTAAGATAAGCCGGTTCCTAATTAACCAAAACAACAAACAAACTTAAACAATAACAATAATTCTGCTTTATTACGAGCTACAAACTGCATGCTCCAAAGCATTAAAGTTTTAACACATATCAGGGTTAATCACAGTTCTTTATAAGTAGAAAAAAACTACGTGTGAAATATTAATAAAAAGTGTGATTTAATTACTCAAGATAATCGCCTTACTGTTATCATCGCGTGGCGTATTAGTGTCGAGGCGATTCGATAAAGTTTCCAACATTTTTATTATTTGTTGGGTTTACCTTTCATTTAATGGCGGCACTTCATCAAATATTCATTAGTTGATAACAATGCTGGTTTTACGTATTTTCGTTGGTTTTCGTTTGCGTAGGTTAGTTTGGATAAGGGCGTTATGTTATGCGCACTTAAGGTCTTTGTTAAGGTGCTTCGCTTCCTAATTAGCACGTGTGGTATCAGTTTACTCATTAATATTAACGTTATTGTTGCAAGTTTCAAGTTCATGATGCGTCTAGCGTCTGGAGGTGCACAAAGAAGATGCACGTTGAAGTTAACTTTGTTTTTGCTAAGACCTGTTTTTAAGATACAAAAATTGAAAGAAGCGATTAAAATGCGTTTTTGAATTATTAAAGGAACCCTCCTTTGTGTAAAGATGACTTTAATCCTTAGGTACAATTAGTTCAGATACCTACGCAAAACTGAACGAGCCTCTATAAACCGTAATTTTAATTAAAATACTACTCGAAGTTTCAATAGCTTATTACGAAACGATACCTGAGAATCGATTAAATTAAAATACTCGACTGCCACAGTCAATTTAGTATCGAGAGATCTTAAAACACTTGAGAAATTGAGCAAAGTTCGTGAAGACTATTGTCTTAAGTCAGTATGAATGATGGTAGCAAATATTTCTGTAATTAATAGATAGATGATCAATCATTTTTGTTTGTGGCGCGATATTTCAGAAAAATCTTCGATGATATTGGGCCTTTGTGGAGTGTAAACAACATGAGTTTTCGATAGTTTCTGCAAACCACTTACTGATAAAATCCCAATACAAAAGGTTTCTTTACAAATGCTTCAATTTGTTTTAACCGACTCCCTAAAAAGGAGAAGGTTATCGATTTGGATGTTTGGTTTTATAATAAAATACCATATGGAATTTTCATTAAAGAGCTATTTTTCTATGTAATATAGAACTATCAGTTATCCAGACTAACAAAATGTAAAACTAAAGTAAACTTTAATTGTCCTCAAATTGTTATAAATGATCGATTTCCAACCGACCCAGTTTTTGATACCGCCGAACGGAATGGAAAAATAACAGCAAGCTAATTGGAACTCTCCTGGTTAAACCCTTTCTATTCGGTTTTCAAGTTATCGGGCTAATTTAAATGGTTTGCTTCAGCAGCGAATTCCGCGAAATTCGTTCGAAGTTTTTATTGGTATAATTAATCTTCAACGTTTAGTGTTTTCAGGTATTTTCGAGTGTTATTGTATTAGATTTTCTTGTAGTAACGTGAAAATTGAACAAAGGCTTGTGTACCTGTATTAATTCCTTTGTTGAATTATCCTTACGGAATAATTTTGTTATTGAAAATGGTAGTGAGAAGTTTATCAAGTTATTATTTTGTTCAGTTTAGTTTACCAAGTGCCTTCAAATATCTTGCTGCTCCCAAAAATCTTACGTAATTTTTTCATAACTCTGCGACTGTTATACATTAAATAATAAAATTAAAAAAGCATCATATCCAATACCACTTAACCCAAGCCAGTATAATCAAATAAAGAAATTCAATTTAGCCCAGAATTAATATCTAATTGAATTCCAAACGTAGATAAAACAAAAATAAATCTACGATATAATAAAATGGCGTTATCAAAAAGTCGGGTTTGACTGAGATCGCGTGCGCGCCGGTCGCGAGCCCGAATTTATAAGATTTAGTTGGAAAATAAATTAGCTACGACGGAAAAGTTTTCGGTAAATAGGAGAAGGGAGGTGTTCTGATGTCCGAATATTTTCTGGGTGATAGATATGGTAGACGCAGAATTTGCTTGGTTGATTTATAAGCAGTATATTTGCACAGTCATGAAGGCGAAAATAAAGTTGCTTCTGTCACTTCACATATATTAATGTTAAAGATTTGAAAATACTAAAATGTAATAAAAACAAATGTGTTAGTATGATGTATTGTGTATGCTATTCAGTCACGTTTAATGTCTATGTACCTATTTATCCAAGCAGTTACAGTTGTGAAAGGTGCAGTCGGGTGCAGGAGTAATGACAAACTCGTAGCAAATTAAAACTGAACTCACAAAGGCAAAGTTTGTCATTTCAGTTAGCAAATTATCATTATTGAAGAATTTATAGTTTTTGTAGATTTACCAGAAAGTTCCTTAACAAAATCAGGGTAAAGTTTTTGTAAGTTTCTGTCATATCCGATGATTAATGTTCCGTGTTGTACGTCCGTTGTCTCAGAGCTGGTTGAAGTTTGTTCGTCTTAATAGCCGTAAGCCAGCTCATTACAACCCGAAAATTTCTTCGGCCGTCATCTAATGAGTCGCCTTTTGAACTTATGCTATATCCTCCCTTATTCAGTGCTGTTTTTACCAAATTAATATTCAAAGGCTTATTGTTCCTTTTTATATTAAAACTTCCTTTCTCGTCCACAAACTTTAGTTGTTCGTCAAATTCTAGATAATTGTGTTTGTCGTCAAGATTCTTCAGTTTTTGTTTCGGTGAAATTTTTTTTCATAAAGTTTATTTTAATTAGTATTGTGAAGATTTCTTTGTTTCTAGGTAGATGTTTCGATGTAAATAAAGAATCTACCTATTGGACAACAATTCTCGGAACCGAATATTATTTCATTCCAAGATTGACGTTATTAATTGTGTGATCCGAAAATAATAATAGGTATCAATAATTGGCACGTCGATCAACTTTTATCTGCCCCTACTACTGTTTAGAAACAATAACAATTCTTTGCTTCTTAAAATTCTCATTATCACTCTCTTTAGTACCAAGCCTTTCTTAAGATGCAAACTACAGCGCTTATCACCATAACTTCTACGTAAACAACACCAAACAAACCCAGTTACCCGTAAATGCATGTTCCCATTCATACTTAATCCTAACTCCCTTATCTTTTTGGCACCCCCTTACTGATGTACTAACGAAGTAATCTCGCCTACTTTAAATAGCATACAGTCGGCTTCTCATTACTCGTCGAATATTTGCATAAGAGTAGCTACTAAGTGCTGTTTCGGTGTAGTCACTTGTTTTAGTGTAAGTAGTGTATATTAGGTGTAGTGCACTAAATATTTCGGCGTTGTTCCGGCTATGGGTTGGCGACTGAGATTCTGGACGATAAGTGAAAACTAATATCGGACAAGGTTCTTAATAGCTTTTCACCCGCATCAAACTGGGGCTGCTCCTTGCATCTGGATAAAGACGGCTTCCTCGATAAAGAGGTTTTTTCAACACTAAAATATTTTTTTCACAATGGTCCCGAATTATTCAGTTTTAAATAGTATTATCATAGATTAGTAGTAGTTTAATTTATCCTTATCTTAAACTTCTGAAGGAACTAATTTTATAGATAATTATCGAAGTTCATGATCATAACTCCATAGATTATAACCTATTTAAAACCATTACTTGGTTTATGGTCTTAACTCAAATATGTTTATTGTTAATGTTACTTGCCTCCTATTATATAATATCAATAGGCCTTTCTAGTAGACTGGTACGTCTATTTTCCATAGCTATAATAATCGACAGACTATCTCTTGTCACGCGATGCCACTTCAAGAGTTGTGTCAAGGTGCCACTTGGTTCACGTATAGTGTATGAAGTAGCTTTGTGAACTGCGATAGTTTATCTACAAGGTATTTTTGTTACTTTGTTATTTTATTGTTTTACGGAAATAGCACGAGCTATTTCCGGGGGTCATAGCTATGGCGGGTCATAGCTATGGCGGGTCATAGCTGTGTACAATTTAATCCCACCCAAAACAAAAATGTGAAAGACTGCCAAGTTCGATAACATGGGAATGCTTCGCCTATAAAAGAAGTGAGATCTGAATAAGTACCAAGTTCCATACACATACATCAGTTAAAAATAGTTACTTTTTAATGATGTTACTTGACAAGTTTTCACACACCTTGTTATAAACCTATTAAACGCAATGAATCAAGTATTTAATTTTCTATTAAAACTTGCCAAGTAACATCATTAATAAGTAACTATTTTTAACTGATGTATGTGTATGGAACTTGGTACTTATTCAGATCTCACTTCTTTTATAGGCGAAGCATTCCCATGTTATCGAACTTGGCAGTCTTTCACATTTTTGTTTTGGGTGGGATTTCATTTATTTTTGTAAGGTTGTTTATTTTATTTTTTTCTTATGATTAAGTTAGTTAAGGAAATGTCTCATTTATGCTATCTTTCAGATTTTTGAATATGCACTATGCTTCTTACAAAGAAATGAACTAGATTAACTAAATGGACTAGATTTACCAACTGACTGACATGACATGTTATCATATGTTATGTTCGTGGATCAAAGTTACACATTCGTTATTTTCGAAAGTGACTCACACTTGGCCGTTTTCAGATTTTTACTTTACTTTGACCAAATACAAACCTTTGTAACGAATTTCAGATCGGTACGACCATTCGAAGATATATTATATAAACACAGATGAATTTAGTTCGTTTTAGTTCCTTAGGGGTATAAAATTGGCCATTTTCAGATTTTTCCCTTTACTTTGACATAAAGACGTACCTCCATGCCAAATTTCAAGTCAATACGACCATTGGAAGTGGTCTAGGTTTTTGATGAGTGAGTCAGTCAGTGAGTGTATAGTAAAAATAGCGATTTTCTGACGTCAATATCTCAAGACCTACAATAGTTATATTAATGAAATTTTGTATTTTAGATAAGTGAGGGGGTCTCAACAGATACTAGAAATTTCATGTGCGTAAATAAATTAGATTTTGAGTTATAGGGGGGTCGAATTTGGCCCGAAATGGTTCGTGTAATATAACCCACGGCCGGTGTGTCGCTTTTTTTGCTCGAACTTGGCGGACACACTGCCGTGTGTCTAGATAAAAACCATGTAACAACTCACTGTTTACCTATGTACCACAATAAAGAATATTTGTATTTGTATTTGTATTTGTTTGAAGGTTCTGAAGGTTGGGACAATTTAATGACTAAGTTAATGGCGAGTTCTGAAGTCTGTCATAATGATTACAATAGTCACCAAATAGTGTTTGATAAGTTCAGTTTAATAATAGTGATACCATATTCTTATCACATTCTAGGCATTCATTAAATTCAAATAATATAGGTATTATTAACATAGTACGCAATATGGTTATCAAAACATTTTAGTAGGAAACAATGTAATTGGCCCCTCTATTTACCAATTAGGGCTATAATGAATCAATTCATTATTCAGAAAACAAACCCTTTCTTGAGTAAATAAAAAAACCGTCTATGTTTACTTGCGAAGGTAGATGTACGAAAATTCTGTGTACCTATAGGTGATTGTGAGGGTCATTCAAATTTAAATTTTCGCTCTGGTAGAAATCCCATGGGCGAGGGTGTCTGAGCCACGTAGGGGAGTGTGCTAATAAAGTAAATTAAAGATTAATAATATATTGTCTTAATACTGGTTTTTAGCTATACATGTATGCAAATTTTGTAAGCCCTCGCGAATCCGATATGTAGCAATTTGATTGAATAATTTATTGTAATCATTGACGGCGCAATTGTGATTATGAGTTCGCCCTTACAGGCAAATAGGTATGGAGTACCTAAGTAATATGAGATTATGTGATGCATGGCATTAGATTTAATCATTAAATGAATTTTGAATCATTAATTGAACTTAAACAATACTAATAGTTACATGCACCTTCAGCCTTTCATCAGTTTGTAATGCCAAAGTAACTAATTATTTCATACCGACATAAGTCAGGATATTATAGGGTGATTTTTTTGCTGGTATCTTTTTGGCAACACTGTTTTTGGTAGATCACGCGTGAATCGTGTCTTGTGTCATTGTGAAACTTGTTCAGTATGGTCTATAATTTAACCATGAATCAACTTACGAACGAACAACGCTTTGCAAATTATTGAATTTTACTATCAAAGACGACAATGTCTGAAACGTTACTGTGAATGGCGGGCGTTACCGTGTGATGATTGGCGATTTTTTTTTTGCCCAAAATGGAAGAATTGGACATGCCTGACATGTGGTACCACCAAGACGGTGCCACATGCCACACGGCACGCGAAACAATGGCCTAATTGAGAGCAGGCTTCGGTGAACAGTTTAACTCACGTTTTGGGCTCGTCATTTGGCCGCCTAGATCATGTGATCTAACGCCTTTGGACTATTTCTTGTGGAGCCAGAAACGATTGACGCACTGGGAGCCAATATTGAAGCATTTATTCGTAATATACTGGCTGATATGTTGGAGAGAGTGCCGTAATTGGGCCTTGCGAATGGGCCATCTAAACCGGAGCCGCGGCCAGCATTTGCATGAAATCATCTTCAAACATTAAATTATATTAATCGTTCCATCGATTCCAATAAAGATTTCATCAAAATTTTCAAGTTTTTTGTGTTTTTTTTGAAAATCAAATCCTATACCTCTTAAAAAATCACCCGTTATTTCTCTTATGCAGCTTCCTTTTTTGTCTTCTCCTTGATATACAACCTAATTGCTCCCTCTTCATAATAGAAGGAACCGTTTTATCTGCGCCTATTTTTAGTAGATATAACAACACTCTTAAACTAAATTTAATGTTCGCCGTTCATGAAATAATAAACCGCGTACAGTCCCCGTGGGAAATTAATGTTTTCATCAAACACCACGGAGTTTAAATATAAACCCCTCTTTTTTAATTTTACTTAGAACACACAAATATGTATATCCGCTCTCGTGCATGGGAAATAAGATTTTTATCAAGTTTTAATTACTGAGCGCGGGACTTTTCTAAATTAAGAAAAAATAAAGTTCGCACGTTAAACACCTCAGCAGATGAGGGTCAAAAGGAGTAACCAAGTAAAATGCTCCGTCATTTTTAATCCCGATTTTTTGCTTGTGAATAAAATGTTGACAACACTACCTTGTGTTATCGTGTGCTTTATGTTCAAGACATAAGGTTGAAATTCCTTTGGTTGGAAATGTTAAGGATGAATAAATATTGTTGTCGAGCTAGCGGTTGACACGCCTGGCCACCAGCAGACATTGCACCTGTAGAATGTGCCTATCGCGGCGAAAGATTCAAAAGCCGCGTCGCCCGTCCGACACTTTTTGGGGAAACCGAAAAAAATCCGACGTTATTTTAATTGACGTCGGGCCGTTTAAAAAAGAAACATTGAGTGAATTATTCGAAGGCTGCTACTGGAATGAGAAGTATTCGGACCGCGTCCCCTTTAATGGTATGCAAATAATTCAATGTGACAGTTTCGAGTTGAACCTATTGTGGTTTTTACTTTTTTTCGTTTTATTAGTCGCCGGCTGTGGCAGGTTTAACACGTTTTATTTGCTAGTGTTAGAAGATCATATCATTTGTTTACTCAAGCACATTTGAATTTATCTCATCCATTTCACAAAATAAAACTGCGTTATTCCATTTCATTATGTACGTTTTCTTCTCGACAGAAAATGAAGATACTATACAGGTGCGTCGAAAGTACATAAAGAAAGTAACTGTGCGGGACGGACGTAGCTCAGAAGCAGGTACTATGGGGTGGCTTCGAGACGTTGACGCCCCGTCGGTCGCTGGTTCTTGGACGTCTGGGCGAGTGGACTGTATTTACGATGTGGCGAGAAACAGGAATTTCAGAAACAAGAATACGTTTAGACGGGTTTTAGACTTTTCTGCTGCTATAGGTTCAGGGATGCCGGTGAAATAATAAGTCTTCATATATTTTTCAGGAGTCTTGAAGGGACGAGCTTCGACGTACTTACCATACTACAATTACACTATTTACTTTTCACTATTTACTTGTTATTATACTATCAAAAATCTATACCGATGACTACGATTTGTACGGCGGCGCTTGCGCACCGAATGAGCTCGAAACTTTACCGTGACGAGCACCTCGATTTCTCGTCCCTCCGACCAACTCAGTTTTATTGACCTTTCAATTTAACAGCCGTATTACAAACAATTGGTACATGATATCATTGCAGGACACATAGCGTCAGACGCCCCATGACGTGCGCTACTGAACTATACCACACACACCCTGCATACCTTAAGGGCTGAAATACTATAACCGAATAACTATAAAAAACTATGTGAAATCGGCCCTTAGGTGGAGACTATCTTGAGATAAAAAACAAACTATGGGGGTTATCTCAATACGAAAGGTAGTGTGTGTTAGGGCATTTCATGGGCTATCTGGCGATAGTAATCCTAACAATGTGACCTAAGCCCTAGTATTGTTAATTTGCATGTGAAATGAAAGTCAAAGCACAGACATTATTTATTGTTCTATAACTTAAACTATTGACAATATTTCTATAAATTAAGTTGTTTTCTATACAATAAGACCTAGGCTTTCAGTTAAACACTATTTCACTAATGAAAGTCTAGGATTTTTGCTATCGAGAAATGTTTACATGGGTAAATCAGGCCTTAAACGGCAGAACTATTAGGTTAATTATACATAATTAGGTAGGTTAAGGTTACCGCTACAAAACTATTACAATTTGGTATCAAAAAACACTATAATTTACAAATTAAAGCACTATCAAAATCTGAACAGAATTCTATAACAATTTAGAAGGAGGGTGCACGTGAAAAACATACCTTGGCGCGGCTCACGGCACTTTTTGCTCATTACCCTCATCACAAAATTGTTAGAGTATAAATAGTTACGCGCATACACGAACACTCAGGCATTATGATTTTGCACTCGCGGCGCACGGATGCGTCTGTCGCGAACATCTCTCCCGCCGTGCGGCAGAGCGTAGGCACTATCACTTTCACTTTCACTTTCACTATCACTATTTAGTCTATTAAATGATGACACGATGACACGATGACACGATGTAGGGACTCGAAGCGTTGACCCGTAGCGATGACTCGTGGCTCTGGCTCGCAGCGATGCCGCATCTCCGGTGAGCGACGGCGCGGCGATAGCGCGAGGGCGCCGCGACGCCGGTGATGCCGCACTGCCCGGTTACTTAGGCAGCGGCACGAGTTTCTTCGTCGGACGCTTTAGTATGCCACCTGCGGTGCGCACGTCAGCGGTCCGAACTTCACCATCAGCGCCCGGGTAGACGGCCACAACCCGGCCTCGCGGCCAAGTGTTGCGAGGCAGGTTGCCGTCGGCGATGAGGACGGGGTCGCCCAGCTGCAGCGCGGGGCCGCGGGCGTGCGGCTCCCGCCGGTATTGGAGCTCGGGCAGGTACTCGCGCACCCAGCGGCGCCAGAACATGTCGGCGAGTATCTGGGCGCGCCGCCAGTGCTTCTTGCTGTCGATGTCTCGCTCGTCGAACGTGCCGGGGCTCGGCAGGCGTGCCGAGCCGCCCAGCAGGAAATGGTTCGGTGTGATGGACTCGTCGTCGTCGCCGCTCACAGATACGTGGGTGAGCGGCCGGCTGTTGACGACGTACTCGACCTCGCAGAGCAGCGTCGCGAGGACCTCCTCGCGTGGGTGGCGCTCGTGCAGCGTGGCGCCTAGCGCGGTCTTAACGCACCGCACTAAGCGCTCCCAGGCGCCTCCCATGAAAGGCGCGGAAGGCGTGATGAAGCGCCAGGCGATGCCGCGTCGGCTGGCCTCCTCCTGCCAGGCCTCACGCAGCTCACGGTCGGCACCGTGCATGTTGGTGCCGTTGTCGGAGTAGATTTCGGTGGGACAGCCGCGTCGCGCTGCGAACCTGCGCAGCGCCAACACAGCTGAGTCCGCGCTGAGGCTGTGCGCGATCTCCAGATGAACTGCCCTCGTCGTGAGACACGTGAACAGCGCCACGTATCGCTTGTGATGCTGACGACCGACGGTGACTGACAGCGGGCCGAAATAATCAAGCCCGGTGTATGTGAACGGCCTGCGGTGATGAGCTAGGCGTGTCTTCGGGTGGTCGCCGGTTGCCGGCGTCGGCGCGCGCGCGACGTATGCGGCAGTGCAGGCAGCGCGCGATAACTTGCTTGACTGTCGGGCGCAGGCGCACAATCCAGTAGTGCTGTCTGACCTCATTCACGACGAGCTCGGTGCCGCTGTGTTGTAGGCTACGGTGCGTCCAATCTATATATAGCTGTGTAATACGGTGATCGCCGTCTAACACAGGTGGACTCTTCACGCTTTTAGCGACTTTGTCTACAGCAGCTATGCGGCTTCGCAGTACTATAACTCCGTCGTTTAGTTCTATGCGCAGCGGGTACAGCCGGCTACTACTTGCGACTGTTTTGTTGCTCTCGAGACTGGCTATTTCTTGTTTAAAGGCTTCTTGTTGTACCACACGAACTAACAGCTTCTCTGCTCTTTGAATATATGTCGCGTCCAATATAATAAACTTGCGTGTGTATATTTGGGCGCGCGCAGCTTCGGCGGGCGCGCGGGGCGCTCGCACCGCTCTCGACCAATCAGGATCGTTTTCTTTGTTTTTCTTTGTTCTTTTGTAGAACGTTTTTTCTGTATGTTGTTTTTTACACAACGCTATAAACTGTAGTACTCTGGCTGTGGTGCGCAGCAATCGTTCCCATCTTGAAAATCGAGCGGGGTCGGGGACGACGTCTATGAGGTTTGCTGCGCCCGCTTGTATGAGCGTGACTGTTTTTTCCTCGCCTGTCGGTTGACTGTCAGCTGGTGACTCGGTCGGCCATGTCGATGGGTCGTCGTAGAGGAACTTAGGGCCGCGGTACCACTCGTGGTCGGTATGAAAATGCGTCGGGACGTCGCGGGTGGCGGCGTCGGCTATGTTGCTTTTTGTAGGCACCCAGCGCCACTCTTCGACTCTGCTGTTTTCCTCCATGGCGGCCAAGCGATGTGCGACGAATGGCTTGTCTATGTTTTCCTCGGCGCTATTCAGTTGATTGACGTAGTGCACCTGCTGTTCCTGCGTCCTAGTGCGGGCACCGTGCAGCACCCAGCCCAATGGAGTTAACGATGCTATCGGCTGATGCTGGGGCCCTCTTCTGATGTCTGTTGCTAGGAGCAGATGCCAGTTGTCTTGCCCGATGATAATCTTCGGCGTCCCTGCGTTGTACGTCAGCTGATCTGCCAGGTCAAACAGGTGCTTGCAGTCAGCGATGTCATCCTTGCTGATTGACTGCGGCGACAGGTGCAGGCGTGGTATGGTGCGCGCCCTGAAGGGTATCTTCTTCCTATGGCAGGTCGATAGCGTGAGGTCAACTCTCTTCGACGTGGGCGTGTCGATAGTCACGTCGCTGATGGCGCCTATTTTCATCGGCTCGACTGGTCCCTCTGCACCGATCATGTCTGCCAGCTCTTCGTCAATCAGTGACACGGTTGAGCCGTCATCCAGCAGTGCGTAGGTGCGCACTTCTCCCGCCGGTCCGGACAGTTGCACCGGAACGATTTTCAGGAACGCTTGATTTGTGTGGTTGCGTGAACTTGCGACTATTTCTTGCGCTTCTTGTGCAACTTCAGTAGTGCTCGCCTTCTTCTTGTAGTGAAGCAGATGATGGTGTGATGCTGTGCAGCCCTCGATTCCACATCTCTTCTTCTGACATCTGTGTCCGTGCTGACGATGGCGGAGGCAGCGGAAGCACATGTTGTGCTGCTTGGCTAGTTCCCACTTCTTGTCCGCAGAAGCCTTCACGAACTTGTGGCAGTCTAGCGATCGGTGTCCATCCATCTCGCAGATGCGGCACTTCGATGCGGGCTTGTTGTCTATAGTGGTGTGTGTTCTCTGCGTCACACGTCTAAGGCCAGTAGCTTCACTGATGTTTTCAGGCGGTGCAAACGCGCTGCAGTAGCGAGCTTGTTCGGTGATGAAGTCGCTGAAGAGACCCAAGTCCGGCGTCGACTGGTACTTCTCAGTGTATGTCTTGTACCACTGTACACGTAGCGAGTTCGGCAGCTTCTCTGTGAGGATGCGCATAAGCTCGGCGTTCATGAGGTAGTGTTCCTTTTTCAGCGCTCGCAGTGTGACGATGCCACTTCGTACACGGCTGGCGAAAGTGCAGATGTCCTTCGGTGCTTCTCCGCAGCGTGGCAGCCCGCGCAGTCTGTCTGTCTCCGCTTGCGCTATTGAGTCGGGGCGGCCAAACTGAAGCTCCAGCTCCTTCATGATGTCATCCGGCCTGGCGTTGCCGATAAGCTCGGAACTAACTGTATCAAGCGCTCTTCCTCGCAGGCTTCTTCTCAGCCTCGCCGTATTTTCCACATCGTTGAAATATGGTCGCGTTGTCTCATAGATGGCGCGGAACGATAGCCATTCTGTATGCAATCCACTAAAGTTCGGCAGCGTCATGATGACTTTCGATGCAGCAGGGTTGTGGTACACCGGTTTCTCTTCGCTTCTATTGCCGGCTAGCGATGCGATGGCGGAGGTGAGTTCCGTGATAAACGGACGGAGCCCTTCACCCCCTACAGTATCTTCAACTGGTTTCTTCATTGATGGAAGGGCTTCAGTATCTATGGTCTTCGAGGGGGGGGGTTCTGGATTGTCCAGGGTACCCCGCAGTCTATGTCCTCCCTCGGCGGCGGCGTCTCTTCCAGGAGCAGTACTTATTCCACGCAGGACCGGATTCACTATAACCGCGGAGGGGGGGGGCTCGGGCAGGTCCAGAGTATCTGGTGGTCTATGTCCTCCCTCAGCGGCGGCGTCCTGCGGGTCTGGTTCCGGAGCTTCCTCCAACCAGGAACGGATGTACTCTTCATTGGAATTTCTATCATCCATATAATCGTCGTCCGATTCTTCCTCGGCCCTCTGAAGTGCTATTTGCGCTAGCTCCAACTTAATCTTCAATAAGTCTTCACGCGCATTTCTAATTTTTCTATTTGATGCCGTCGATCTGTGCGACGGTGCCTTAAGTTCGGTACGGGCGTCAACCCGGGTAGTCAACGGTACAGCTCGGTTGTATGTCTTGTCGCAAGCCTTCAGTGTTCCTCCTGAACTATATTCTTCAGCACTGGTTCCAGGCGGCCTCAGTGATGACGACGCTTCAGTCTGCATCAACGACGACGGCGCTGGTCGCTCTTCACCCCTCGCGGGGTAGGGGGCGCGGTCGGTCTTCACCCTGCGGGGCAGGGGGCAGGGCGGCGCCTCACTTCCCCTCAGCTGCGGGGCAGGGTGGTCTTCACCCCTCGGGGAGGGGCTGCTCACTCCCCTCAGTGGTGGTTGGAGAGAACGGCGGCTGGTCGTGCACGATGGGGGGTGTGCGGCGGCCCGGTCTGGCGTCGATGATCCAGGCTTGAGCGGCTCTTCCTTGCGATCTTGTCACAGGCATACTTGTTGTTTACAACTCTTCAGTATCTTCAGCTGAAGTTCCTGGCTCGCTTCCCAGGCGATCCGGGTCGCAAGGACCAAACGGATGTGCGGGACGGACGTAGCTCAGAAGCAGGTACTATGGGGTGGCTTCGAGACGTTGACGCCCCGTCGGTCGCTGGTTCTTGGACGTCTGGGCGAGTGGACTGTATTTACGATGTGGCGAGAAACAGGAATTTCAGAAACAAGAATACGTTTAGACGGGTTTTAGACTTTTCTGCTGCTATAGGTTCAGGGATGCCGGTGAAATAATAAGTCTTCATATATTTTTCAGGAGTCTTGAAGGGACGAGCTTCGACGTACTTACCATACTACAATTACACTATTTACTTTTCACTATTTACTTGTTATTATACTATCAAAAATCTATACCGATGACTACGATTTGTACGGCGGCGCTTGCGCACCGAATGAGCTCGAAACTTTACCGTGACGAGCACCTCGATTTCTCGTCCCTCCGACCAACTCAGTTTTATTGACCTTTCAATTTAACAGCCGTATTACAAACAATTGGTACATGATATCATTGCAGGACACATAGCGTCAGACGCCCCATGACGTGCGCTACTGAACTATACCACACACACCCTGCATACCTTAAGGGCTGAAATACTATAACCGAATAACTATAAAAAACTATGTGAAATCGGCCCTTAGGTGGAGACTATCTTGAGATAAAAAACAAACTATGGGGGTTATCTCAATACGAAAGGTAGTGTGTGTTAGGGCATTTCATGGGCTATCTGGCGATAGTAATCCTAACAATGTGACCTAAGCCCTAGTATTGTTAATTTGCATGTGAAATGAAAGTCAAAGCACAGACATTATTTATTGTTCTATAACTTAAACTATTGACAATATTTCTATAAATTAAGTTGTTTTCTATACAATAAGACCTAGGCTTTCAGTTAAACACTATTTCACTAATGAAAGTCTAGGATTTTTGCTATCGAGAAATGTTTACATGGGTAAATCAGGCCTTAAACGGCAGAACTATTAGGTTAATTATACATAATTAGGTAGGTTAAGGTTACCGCTACAAAACTATTACAATTTGGTATCAAAAAACACTATAATTTACAAATTAAAGCACTATCAAAATCTGAACAGAATTCTATAACAATTTAGAAGGAGGGTGCACGTGAAAAACATACCTTGGCGCGGCTCACGGCACTTTTTGCTCATTACCCTCATCACAAAATTGTTAGAGTATAAATAGTTACGCGCATACACGAACACTCAGGCATTATGATTTTGCACTCGCGGCGCACGGATGCGTCTGTCGCGAACAGTAACGTTGTAGGATTCGAAAATCAAATTAAAGTCTGCAGAACTAAATAAACGTAAAACAAATAACAACAATAAAATAAATAAGTCATCTACGATAATCGATAAAACAACTTTAACGACTCCCATATTCCAAACTCTTAATACAATTCCATTTTATTGAGCGGAATTAATAACCAGAAATATTACATATTAGTTTACTATAGCCGTAGAAGTTAATGCAACAAATAAAAGAGAATTGTCGTTTTTATTATTATAAGGATATATTATTGTTGAGTATACCATACGGCCGAGTGGGTATAATCTCGTCCAAGTATTAAGAAAGTTATACGAATCTTAAGGGTGAGACGGGAAACTTGGTTCAGTACTGATATTGCGTCCACAAAAACTTTTGGCTATGATAAGTTTTTTGTTTTGATATAAGTGATTCTATACATATAAACAAACTGATATAGCAATTAATATATTAATGAGTAATATAAAAGGAATTTAAATGGAATTATTTCTGTTTTAAATTCGTGCAATTCAATTTTCATAGTTTAAAGAAATGGTTTCAGAACACGCGACAAATGCTATAATTTTCAAATGTCGACACTTTGGAATTTCATTTCATTATGAATAAACCAAACATAGCAATGTGGCAAAATGCAAACTGTAAAAGTGTTTATATTTATTTTAATTGCCTACCTATATTCCAAAAAAATATCCAAGAAGATAAATACGTTTGATTAAAAGAAAAAATCTGAAGTAGCAAAACTGCAGACATAGTAATATAGTTAAAGTTGCACCGTTCCACGCACTGCGCCCGTTTTGTCTGTCGCAACTGAACCAGAAACTCCAAGGGAAAACTTTTAATAGTTTTTCTTTATTCAATCAACATATTTTCGCTCTTGGACACTTCTCTCGTTTGCCAACAATTTGTTTCGGCTACTTTTTTTCTAGACGTTCACTAACTCACGGCGCTCCTGACAAATTTGATCTCGAGGGTGCTCTATAAAGTTTTTTCCTTTGCCTGATCTGGTCTAGACAGAATATTTTATACGGTGATAGATATATTTTTTGTATGTCTTTTACGGTCAATAAGTTTCTGATTTTCGATACTCTAATTTGAAGTTTATTTCTGGATTTTTAAGTCACTGTTTAAAAAGTGCACTATAAATCCAAAAGTATGTCATATTTATCAAATATTAAGAGCGAAGCTAAATATTATATAAGCGGAACGGTTACGGTAATTTTCCACACTAATTTTAAGCTCCGGTGACTTTCGTCACATCGTTATGAGATCCAATAATTGGTGTGTAGGTGTTAATACGGTACGGAAAAACGAATTGAACATGCGGAATTTCAACACCTGTTTCCGTAGTTTGTGATATGCCAGTTTTTGCTAGCCATTTAATTATTTATTAGAATATATCCCGACATTAAATAGGTATTTTTTGACAAAAGAAGAAAAACAATATTTTTTATAATGCAGCGAGACCAGCTGACAAAGAAGACAATACGAAAATAAACCAAGTACAAAAAAAATATTTCAAACTCCATTAACAAGAATCGGATACTGTTATAAATTACACAAATCAGCAGTTTCACTAAGTTGCCGTCAATTCAGCGAAATATGAAGACAAATTACCTGGTGAAATAGTGCAATTGGAATTGAAAGAAGTAAAAATCAGCGTCGGATCGGCACTGTGGCCCGTGACTGAAATACCAAATGAGTAATTTCGAGATTCCTCGAATGTTCGTACAGCAAGAGCAAATGTCAGCTTCTAATAGCATTGCGAACATGATACGGACGCCGAAGTGCAATCGTAGTTGTTGGTTTGTTGCAAAAAGTTCACTAATGCTTGTTAGGATTTATTTTTCAATCTTGAACTTGGTTGGACTGAGTTTGTTGACGGGAACTGTTATAGATTATTTTGATGAAATAGATTATGTGCTATGGTGAATATGTTTTTGTGTAATAGGTAAAAAATACCAAAAATAAACAAGATAGGTTGATGACTTCATTTCTTGTCAAAGACAGAAAAAACAACTCTGCACCAGTGTGCCCCGTAATGAACTTTTTCGGAGCTATGTCGAAAATTAATGAAATTCCTACATAAGCCACTATTAGTTAGCTGTCAAACTCCGAAATCCTGAGCTCAAGAAAATGAATAATATTCAAATATGATGGATGCACTCCGAACATCTGTTTAGTGACGGTAAGCAAATAGCGGAACAGATTGTCACGAAATAACGAATTTCAGCAGAAAAAGTGATAGTTTGGAGGGAAAATGATTTATAATGTTATTTTGGATACGTTGGAATGTTTGTATAGAGACAAGGTAGTCACGGTTTTGGGTTACGTTACCGGCTATGTTTGATTTCTAAATACATTAGCGAACTTCTTGGTCCGTTGGCTTCATCTTTTGTCGTTTGGTCAGGATTTTTTTTAATATGAACATCGTCCATATTACTCTATAGAAGTACGTTTTGGTTCAAAATTTATTGTGCATTTATTACATTTATTATATTTCATTTTGTATTTCCTAGGCACTCCTCAGTTATTTTAGAATCTTCACGTAAAAGGACCAAGTTTGTTTTAATACCTAAAAGCAATACTTTGTCATTCTGCATATAGTATTCGTGTTCATAGGTAAGATTTTGTTTACAAACATTTAAAAGGCCAGTCGGAAAGCATCAAATGTATAAAACCTACTTTTTAGTGGCGCCTTTGTTATTGGAATCGACAATCGGCCGCTGTTGCTGCACAGGAGTGAACAAGCTAAAATAAAGTATACTCGTACTTTTTATTTTGAACTCTGATACCAAATATCCGAGTATTATTCCCGGCTTCCGAGTATTTGACAGTTTTGGAGTGCTATGAAAAAAAATCTTGACAGTCAATTTCTGCAAATATGTTTAGCTGAGTAAATACAGTAAGTATGTTGTCTCTAATCTTGTAATCCTAACACAATAATAATTTATAGCTTCACTACCATTAACTTTCGTATCTCCCCTTTATACTCTACGTATATCTATATAATAGTACAGATTCCGATGTATATCTAAAGTCCACACGTGCCCTGATGTCACACGACAAGTCGTCGGATTTGTTGAACAAGTATCAGATTACTTTCAGCCACTGTATGCGTTGCATCAAGTCTGATTAAACTTGTTCCAATCCAAAACGGTTGCCGTATAAAGAATAAACTAATGGACTCTGACAGTTTGTTTAGTTTTTACCAGATTCCCAGTATTTGAGTTTTCACGTAAATAAATTGTAGACTGAATGTTCTTCGGCTTTGTAATGGATAAAGTTTTTAATAAAGGAATTTTGGGGAGGTCTTTTTTCGACTGCTGTCTTTTTCTGACGTTTGAGTTTCTGTAGACAACGTTTAGCATCGTACCTCTTTTGTTTTTTACAATACTAAAAATATTCCATTTAAAACCCAGACGTTCTAAAAAATATGTTTATATATTATCCAGTTCTAATATTTTATCATTTGATTTTAGTATAATTTGATCATATTTCAATTTTTATCGAAACAAAGATCGATGCTAAATTGTTATTGACATTGACAGTTGTTGAATAACACAGCAGTTATTAAATATGGAACTGCAAAACAAAGACATTTTTTATTTAAATGAAGTAAAATAAATATAGGCGATATTGTCGGCTGTCTGTTTATATTAATTAACATATGAATATCGAATTATATTTCAAGAGATTGACGCAATAATATAAAATTGGAATTTAAATTCATTGTGACAGAGAATAACTTTTATGATAATTTTAGTATTTTTACGATATTTCATGCTGTCTAGCTACTGAATGATCAGAATGACATTTAAATGTCGTAAAACTTAACAACTTTAGAGTTATTTATGGTAAGTTTGTGCTTCATCTATTGATATTGTTGAATCGATGTTTAGTTTGCATTATTTATTCTTGCTTTATAAGTTAAAAATCGTTTTGATATGAAAATATAATAAACAGATATTTTATATTAACGTCTCATAAGTTAGTTAAAACTTTTATTATAATTGTCTGTTTACGTAGGAATTTTGAATTACGTTTCTTTATTAAATTGGCATAAATTCATCGCTATTTTATTTGCTAACAGAAGGTAGAGAATTTCTGCATTTTATAGTTACATCTCATTCTTCCGTGCGACTGAAACTCAAACAATACTTCACAAGGTCTCGCAAGCAGAACTCTATTTAAACTAAATCCACATTAAAATTTAAGCTCAAACTTTCTAGACTAACATATTTAACACTGTTTAAAATTAAAGCGTAATGTGTGAACCTAGAATATTTCGAATTTAGTTTGAAAACGACATAGTTTTAAACTTCTGAAAACTTCATCAATGTCGATGTTATAATTTCATCACTGTATGGTTACTAGCATCAGGCTTTGAAGGCTTGGCTGGAAATTCTGAATTTAAAAGGTAAAAATAAAAAGGCTCTCTATTCGGCCCAAATTGTGTACGAGAATAACCTAAGCGTAAACTTTTGGCGTTTTAACGAGTACCAGTATGGTAGCTTGAAATGATATGAAGCTGTTTGGTTTTGTTACTTTAGTTCTGCAATGAAAATATTTATTAGTTCTTTTTTTGTTTTTTGAGAACTTCCAAACTTTCCCTTATTCGAGGAATTATGCTGTGGCTAGCACAAATAGCATAAATCGCGTAAATAACAATGGAGACTACGTGAATTTTGCATGTGATATGATATGATAGCAGTACTCAAAGTATGGGTGGTCAATAAAGTCTTTCATCTGAACAAACATGTCATTGTACAAACACAGACAATGTTTACCGAGTTAAATTCAGCTGAAGATATAACCTAAATACTCTTCAGTATCTGCATAAACATTAAGTATCGAATCATCGATCTGAGAGACTTAACTTTTTGGCGTCCTTATTTCTATAAAGATAAAGTTCAAGATAGTAAATCAGTTGACCGTAGCGATATTTCGCATTAGTTCGAAGGCATGCGACCATTTGAGTAAATTGCCTCTCTATATGCAGAAAACGGGCAAGCCGATTTTCATTAAGCGCTTAGAAGCGGTCGGCTGACAAAGGTCGAGTGGTCGGTCCGATATTGTCAGAAAGGTTTCTGGACACGGTGCGACAATTGTTATTTTATGAAAAATGAATTCAAATAGTATCTACTTGGTTTAAGAATAAGTTTTTTGCAAATTGAAAAGAAATGAAAATAACACAGGCCACATTAAAAAAAATATATATAAAATTTTTGTAAAATGAAATGAATCAATAAGACTAATTTTCACTCTATTAAGTTTATGTGTTTCTTTAACATTTATTTTATATGAGAAGCATTAGATAATATTTTCTAAAAGTTTGACACAAAAAATATTACTAAATAATATGTCCCTACTTTTTAAAAGCATAATGGCTTAACTCACTTAACATGGACAGAACCAAATCTCCGGACGAGCTGTATAATTTTAGGTGTAATTAAGAAAGCGCTTAGGTGGCCGGTCCCTACTTGACCTACGATTAAACTGGTAAACTCCGTTTAAACAAATTATCCATGCAAAACTCTCGTTAAGCCAAGTGTTGTGAAGTGTACGTTAACTGGCGTTTAACTGAGCAATTCGTAGACATGTTGCATATTAATATGGCCATAAAATTATCTAAGCAGTGCAGGACATTGGTTTTATTCGTGTTTTCTGTTTTTATGCGTTCTCTGTGAATACATTTGAATAGAAATCAGGTGCTTGATAATGAAGAACTATTAACAATGTACACTTTTATGGGCTCATCATTGAAAGTACCAGTTTTACTCTTCAATGTTACTTTTACGGCATAGAAAATGAACAAGAAATATCCAATAATAATACGAAACTAAAATAACATCTACTTTTAGGAATCATGAATTTAGGCCTAAAATATTGTCGTCTACTCCAAATACAACATTAAATAGATATTCTGTATTTCCAAGGAGAGAGTATTTTTATTTAAGCCATACACATTAGGTAGGTAGACTACGTATATTTGTAACCCGGTTTTTTCAGCCTATTTATGTTTTGAGGTTTTCCGAATTACGTCTGGGTTCGTACAATCGTTTTTATTTAAGTTGTTGATAAGAGACCCATTTCTTACTCCTTTGGGAATATACGGTTTCCACGAGCGTCTATTATCATTTTAATTTGGCTACTTGATAAATAATAAAACCGTGGGCCACATGTTGTATTACGGAATAATACCACCCTTGTCATTTACCCGTGCCATTTAAAAAAGCCCACTTGAGGGGTTTGGTGGGCCCCATAAAATCATAACATGTATGAAGCGGTATGAACCGGTTCTATTACGTGCGTATGAATAAGCATTCAGGGTTATGTCACACCTTTCGATACTAATTTCACTGTTAACACAATAGGACCCTAAATCATGAATGAACATGAGTCTAGTATTAGCCGAGATGAAGGGTGAGAGTTTGGGCGCTTATAAAAAATCTGTGCATTGGATTTGCGAATGTGTGGTATAGAAATAATAATTATGTAGGCACGTGCCAATATTTTTAATAACTTAGTACCTACTTGAAAGTTTATAATTATATTATAACAGTTTTACAGATGTAAAGTATGTAACTAAGTATGAAGATATGACATACAATCTGGAACAATATGTATTTCAAACTTGTGGGTTAGTAGGTTTCACGTAATATTATGCTTCAGTGTTTCGTTCTCGAGATTAGATTAAAACACATGTAGTCACACACACAATGTCGCCACTATGCACTCAGTTTAAAGAAAAAAATAATAAAAAAATAAAATATTGTGGGTAGACTGCACTTCCCTATAGAATATTCCGTTCGGTTCGTCATTCACATTTCAGTGCTCCGCCACTTTGCATTATTAATCGTGTCAGTGTTATTTTTATCGGCAGTTTTAGGTTTTTTGTGTTCAAAATGCCGAAAAGAAAGCGTGGTGATTCAATAAGTTATATAAGAAAGAAAATTAAGAAGCTAGAAAAGAAGTTATTAAAAGGATGCCGCAGATCTTCGTCCAGTTCCGAGCAGTCGTCGTCAGAACCACAAGGTAAGGTTTATTCTGCAAATTTTACATGGATAAACGTTACAACGTATGAGTTGCAACTTATCCGTTTTAAACTCGGGTTCACGATGCAACGTTTAGAGTTCATCTTACCCGCTGTATCCGTACTTGTGTACATACACATTAAATTGGTTACCTGTTTAGGTATTTACCTAATTGTAGTTACATATTTTATCAAACTATGTTTCTTACTTAAATTGGGTTCACGATGTAACGTCTACGAGTTCATCTTACCCACGTTTTGTGTTTTTTCGTCCAAGTACCTCTCATGACGAATAAAACATTACCTGTTCAGGTACTTACCTACCTACCGTTAATTAATTATGATAATCGGAAGTTCCTTCCATTACTATCTACTTATTTAGTGCGTTATTTTTTGCACTACAAATAAGCTACCTAATTAGTTTTCCTTACGGGAATGATAATTATAGCAAGTTATAAAATCTGATTACAGATGACAAATTTATGGATTTGGAGAATCCTGCATATCCAGTAGTAGATCTAGATGAGCCGGTACCATCAACCAGCGCATCAAATATACCTGAGGTTACACAAGAACCTCCTCCCAATCGACGGCTGTTGAAGCCGGAATATTGAGATTGAGGATCATCAACCGGATTTAGATGAAACTGTCCTGCAAATATTAGGAACAGATCCGTTAACCACTACGAGTTTTGGTAAGGATATCCAGAAGGACCTAGCCACTCGTTATGAACACATAGCCACTTCTGGTTTGACGAAAGAACTCCGCAAGGAGCTTTTAGAATCTCACTTACCTCCAGCTAACTGTAAGCTGATTGACGCACCGTATCTTAATCCTGAGATTAAAGCTGCTGTCACGGACGTCATAGTGAAGCGGGACAAAGCTATGCAGGCGAAACAGAAACAGTTAGGCAGTGCTATCGCATGTCTAAGTGAAGCTATTACTATTCTTTTATCAAAAGAAACAAAAGATCCTAATATACTAAAATTACTCGTGGACGCAGGGCGCATTTTGTGCGACTGCCAACATAATGATTCTATCACTAGACGTAACTTCATTCTTGCTGTCTTGAAGAAAGAATTAAAAGATCAGATGCAACTGACCAAAATTGACAATCTTCTTTTTGGACAAGAGCTAGCCGACACATTAAAAACTGCCAAGGCAATAAATAGGTCAGGGGCTGAGCTGAAGTCTGTTCCGTTACCCAAACCTTCGAGCAAACCGAGACCTCCGCCTTCTACCAGGAATTTAAACTGGAAGGCTCCAGCCCCGAACCGCAGACCGACGGGGCCTCGGATAGCGAAGGAGTCTGCACCTTCAACGAAGCAACAGCACGCGCACTCGTCCAGAGGGTCGCGTCCGAGCAGCAGCCGCAGCCGCCAGTAGATACTACGGTAAATTTTGCCGGTAGGCTATGTCACTTTTTTAATCAATGGTCACAAATTACATCTGACCAAACAGTGCTGTCATGGATAAAAGGTTATGAAATTCCATTTGCACAAACTCCTTATCAATATAATATACCACCATCTAGAAGTTATTCACATGCAGAAGTACGTGAATTTGATCAAGCCATAGATAATTTATTATCTATAGGGGCCGTTTCAAAATGTCAACCTAGTACCGGCCAATTTATTTGAAGCATATTTTTAGTACCGAAACCAAACGGAAAAACACGTCTTATTCTAAATTTAAAAATTTTTAACAAATTTATTAATACAAAACATTTTAAATTAGAAGATCTTCGAACAATTATAAAGCTTATATCGAAAGATTGTTTTATGTCAACAATTGATCTTAAAGACGCATATTTTTTAATAAAAATTCACGACAATTCTAAAAAGTATTTAAGGTTTCAATGGAAAGACAACTTATACGAATTCAATGTTTTACCGTTTGGTCTCAATACTGCGCCGTATGTTTTTACTAAAATTATGAAACCAGTTGTCAAATTACTGCGTTGTGCTGGTTATTTGTCAACAATATATTTAGACGATCTATGTCTTATATCACATTCGTATAACGATTGTTATGATAATGTGACTACTACAAAACAATTACTTTGTTCTTTGGGCTTTATTATTAACGAATCAAAAAGTTGTATGATTCCAAGTAACACCTGTAGATTTTTAGGATTTGTTATAAATTCAAACACAATGGAAATCTGTTTACCTCCTGAAAAACGTTAGAAGATAAAAAATGAATTACTAAGATTTAAAAACATCAAAAGATGTAAAATTAGAGATTTTGCTCGTTTAGTAGGTCTTTTAACATCTGCTTGTCCAGCCATTGAATATGGCTGGCTATATACCAAGGAGTTTGAGAGATGTAAATTTCTAAGTCTAGAAGGCGATAATAATTATGAGAAGTTCATGACTGTATCACCTTCTTTAGGTCCAGATTTCAATTGGTGGATAAATTCTATCGATAACTCCGTCTGTAAAATTAAATTTGATGAACATAAATTAGAAATTCAGTCTGACGCCTCAACTACGGGATGGGGTGTAGCCTGTGCGGGAGAAACGGCAAGCGGTAGTTGGAGCCAGGAAGAAAGAAATGAACATATTAATTATTTAGAATTAATGGCTGCATTCATTGGGCTTAAAATTTTTGCTAAAAAATTATTCGGTTGTCAAATCATTCTACGAATTGACAATACTACAGCGATTTCATATATTAATCGCATGGGAGGCGTGCAGTTTCCGCATTTAACCAAACTTACCAAAGAAATATGGCAATGGTGTGAGGCTCGTAATCTGTTCATTTCTGCTTTATATATCCCATCAGTTGAGAACAGCATTGCCGATGCTGAATCGCGACGAGTCCACCCCGACATTGAATGGGAACTAGCAGACAGTGCCTTTCAAAAAATTGTAGAATGCTTTGGTCAGCCTAATATAGATATGTTTGCCAGCCGTATAAATAAAAAATGCCCTAATCACGTGTCATGGCACAAAGACCCTGACGCATATAGCATTAACGCATTTTCTTTATGTTGGTCTAAATGGTATTTTACGGTTTTCCCCCATTCTCAATCATTCTCAAAACATTGAGAAAGATCATTAGTGATAAAGCTAGAGGAATACTAGTCGTCCCTGCGTGGCCATCACAGCCGTGGTATCCCTTATTTAATAAGCTCCTAGAGAGCCAACCTTTGACATTTCATGCTTCTCAAGGATTGATAATTTCTCATTCCAGCAACCGTCAGATACACCAGCAGATTACCCTGGTTGCCGGAGTCTTGTGCGGGAATCTCTACTGAGAAGAAGTATTCCTCCTGCATCTGTTCACATCATGTTGGCATCACTATCGGAAAATTCCATCAAACAATATGACACTTGTTTGAAGAAATGGCATTTATTTTGTAAAGCCAACAATGTTAATATTTATGAGGCCTCTATCCCAAAAATTATTTATTTTTTACTGAGCTTTTCAATCCGGTGCTCAATATGGTACTCTGAACAGTTGCAGATCGGCTTTATCTTTAATCATTGGTCATCAAATCAGTGAAGATGATCGGGTAAAGAGATTCTTCAAAGGGTTATTTAGACTTCGGCCACCCTTACCCAAATACGATTCGACCTGGGATACCTCATTAGTTATAGAAGCATTGGCTAGCTGGGTGCCTAACGATAATTTACCTTTAGATAAAATTACAAGGAAATTGATTACTATATTGGCACTTGTTACAGCTCACAGAGTTCAAACCCTATCAAAAATTAAAATCGAGAATATTAGTTATTCATCCAATGAAATTCATATTAAAATTCCTGATTTAATAAAAACATCCAGTGTTAAATCAAAACAGCCAATGCTTGTCCTACCATACTTTAGGGAAAGACCCGAAGTATGTCCTGCTAAGTTACTAATTGATTACTTACATGTAACTGAACAATTACGTCATAATCATACCTTTCTCTTTATTAGCACCAAAAAACCACATGGTAAAGTTGGTGCTCAAACATTAAGTAGGTGGATAAAGAGTACTTTAGAGACCTGTGGAATTGACGTTTCCATTTTTTCCGCTCATAGTACCAGGCACGCCAGTACTTCCCGAGCTCATATTATGGGCGTCAATTTAGATTTAATAAGGAAAACTGCCGGATGGTCTGGCACATCTTCAACTTTTGGAAAATTTTATAATAGATCAGTTTCAAATGCTCCCAGAGAAACATTTGCTAGGAGTATCCTAATTGAGGATAATTCATAAATTATTCCCTATTTTTTGATTGTATAATTAAATAATCTATCTTTAAAACGATATTAAGTTGCGATATGAATAAATCGTTGTTAATTGTGTACCCTTCATTGTTAATAAAAAGATTAGACAATGAATCGGTTTTTTGGTTCTTCCAATAAAATTATGGATTCACCTGTCTTCCTATCCATTTCACAATTTCTTCTTTCTCTCAATATCTACATGTGTTTTAATCTAATCTCGAGAACGAAACACTGAAGCATAATTAATGATTAAACGAACTTACCTGTGAGTGAAGTTCTATCATAATTATGTGAGGTGTTTCGTTCGAAGAGATTAGAGTCCCGCCCTCCCTAAATTTACCCTCAAAATTGTGAAATCGATAGCATATTGTCTTATCTCTAAACTAAATGACGAACCGAACGGAATATTCTATAGGGAAGTGCAGTCTACCCACAATATTTTATTTTTTTATTATTTTTTTCTTTAAACTGAGTGCATAGTGGCGACATTGTGTGTGTGACTACATGTGTTTTAATCTAATCTCTTCGAACGAAACACCTCACATAATTATGATAGAACTTCACTCACAGGTAAGTTCGTTTAATCATTAATTATATGGAGAATTGGGTAACGGTGGATCTGATTGTTCGCCAGGTTTCTGATTGTTGATGTATGAATGACTTCCGTAACATGTAATTTGCATTTCTTCGTGCAATGCAGCATGCATTTAAGTACCATGAGATATACTATGATAAGCATAATAGATTTTACACTAAACATAATATATAGTTTTTATATAAAACTAATCACTATTTTGAAACCCATCAACTAAAACTTAATTCCCTTTTTAATTCCCACACTATCTAACCCACCACTTCAACTAACAACAACATCAGACCAACATTTGGTCAAAAACATCTCATCTAACTTGTCTATTTGAGGCCAATAAAATTTTTAGCAGATGTCCTCAAATGCACTCGACCGTATGTCATATCATGGGTAGGCCATGGCAAAAAATATTAGGGTATGGGACCACCAAGCAAGTCTAAGCCATGAAGATCCCTTAATAATCCATGACATTGTATATTGTGATCGTTGGATTTGAACGCGATATATCACTAATACCAAACATGTGGCGATGGCGGATGTGTCACGGGCAAGTTCATGAGATAGGAATGGAAATGGTATGATATGTGGTGTATGTAATTTGGTTAATGATGTTAGTGGGGATTTTGGTAATTTGTCGATTTTATTGTGAGTAAAATACGTATTATGCAGTCGTTGTATTGCGTATTTGTGCGTTGGGCCATATCATATTCTATACCTTTTGCTCTTAAATACCTACAGTGTATGTACGAAAAACTTTACGTAAAATATGTACCTAATAATAAAATTTAGTACGGTAGACTGCACATCAGTGGTAACTGTCATGCACCTTAACTCAATAGTAATAAGTACGATTTTCCTATAAAACTGTTACCACTGACCTGAAGTTGACTGTACATATTTGAAAAAAAAATCTTGGCCTTTCTATTTTGTAGTTTAAAGATAGCACCCACGTCCCACATAATAATCTATGTAATGCCTATTGTTTGGCAATTTATCGTAATTACAAGTCCTATTTGTATTTCGATGTACCAATGCCAATACAATGACGAGCGAATCTCAATATAACTGAAGTTATATTTACAAATCTCTTAGAGCTTTTAATAACAATTCCCAAGTTGATATGAATGCAAACACCACTGTCTTGTGTAAACAAAAATATTGTAGCTTACGAGCGGGAAAATCAGCTTTAGACGTATTTAGATTTCATTCAGAATTAGTTCAGGCTTTAACATCAGATAGTGTTTACGTAAGTTTGTATCTGAAACTAAATATTAGAGAGTATTTGTGTAAGATTACAAATCTTCTTTGTGGGATTTGTCTGTTCGCTCTGGTTGTCTGGTCTTAAACAAGCTTTCTTCATCATCATCATAGGAGCTAAATATAATTGAAAAAATCAATGTAAAAAGGAAGCATAGCCGTGTAATAAAAACTCTTTCAATTTGCTTTGGTGAGAGGTGATCACAAAGTTCTTTTTACAATTCTGTCACAGTGACGGTAAAAATGTCATTAATCCAAATTTTAGTTATTGCTTACGTTGTGAAATTATTAAATTTTGCCCTTTGCTGTATGATGCTCCATGCCTCTAAAGACTACTTTCTTTATTTCGCTTATGGCAGTAATTTGTTAAAAAGGAGAATACATATAAATAACCCCTCTGCTGTATTTTTAGGAGTTGGACGTCTTGACGTAAGGAATAAACTGATATCATTTTGTATTTAAAAGAAGTACCACATAATATCGATATTTGTGGAGATCTAAGGGAAGACCTATGTTCAGCAGTAGACGTCCTAAGGCTGAGATGATAACGATGATGTCCACATAATACCATACGTACCATACGCGTAGACCGCATACATACCACATGTACCATACGCGTAGACAGCATGCTCCTCCTTTTTGTTAAAAATCCAGGCAAACGCATTTAAGTTTTATAACCACTATTGACTGACCAGTAGTGGCTATTGACATTTATTCCCTAAAACTAAATCTTACATTTTTTTCAGAAATACAAACTAGACTTCGTTCCGGGACCGTACGTAAAGTTATGGGGAGGTGCAGTGGCTACCATAGTGCCAAATGACAAGGAACATGTTTGGGGAGCAGTTTGGAGAATGCAGAGCGATGCTCTTGTTACATTAGATAAGTTAGTAAAATTGTGCACCTTGTTTATCTTACCTACTACACTCTTTTGCAAAAAAAACGGGCACCTATGCGAAATCTTAGTTTTAAGGACTTTACGTGTATTTCAAAGGGTTTTGATGATTGTAGTATGTTTCTAGCATCAAAACAGTTAGCCGAGGATGCGTGAGAGTGTATTCTAAATTTGAATTTTGTACAATTGCTAAGAAATTGGTTAAACCTTGTTTTGGACTAATTGCTAGCAGAAAGTTCGTCGGTGTTTTGAAAAGTTTTTGAAGTGATTTTTAGAAAAATAATAATGCAGTTTTAATTAATGATTAATGTACTTTTTTGTTAGAATAAAACATTTTTGAAAAACTATGCGTATTTGATAAAATTTTCACCTGCTCTAAATGGGCTATACTGATGGTTGATGGCAATGTTAAGAGTTTCGGTATTTAAGTGTAAAGCGTTCTATTGTTTAGATATTGTACCCACGTGTTTTAAAATATCGCTTTTTCATAAATAAACACAATTTAGAAGAGTATCAGTACCTATGGCTGCGACAAAACCAATTTAAAGTAAGCAGTGCCGATTACAACTCGTCTCCTATCGGACTTGGACATTTGAAAATACCAAATTTTGTGATAAATGTTAAAATTAACCACATGAAAAATGATGAGGAGGGTTAAAGCTATCTAAAAAGTCAAATTATTGCCGCGTTGAAGCTCTCGATAACTCCATAGGTATCGGGTTACTAAACGACGATTTAGCTGAAAGGGTGTCAAGAATTCAAAATTATTGGCCAAACGTATGGTTCTTAAGAAATGAGCAGATAGCCAATTATTGTTATGATTTAAGCAAGAAAGTGCTGTAGATGCCAGAAAATCACATTGTAGGCAAGTTTATTTAATAAAATGTCCGTGGGATGAAAACACGCTATTTGAACGCTCAGACTCATAGATCTTCAGAGGTCTACGGAGTTTCCCAAGAGACGAGGTTGTTTAAAATCAGTGATTACGAGACCTTAAGACCTCGTGCTCACAGTTTTTGTGCTATTTTCTGTATTTTGTAGAATTTCAAGACTTTTAAAAATGTCAAAGTCTGATAGGAGACGAGTTGTGATCGGCACTGCTTACTTTAAATTGGTTTTGTCGCAGCTCAAAGTACTGATACTCTTCTAAATAGTGTTTATTTATGAAAAAGCGATATTTTAAAACACGTGGGTACAATATCTAAACAATAGAACGCTTTACACTAAAATACCGAAACTCTTAACATTGCCATCAACCATCAGTATATCCCATTTAGAGCAGGTGAAAATTTTATCAAATACGCATAGTTTTTCAAAAATGTTTTGATCCAACAAAAAAGAACATTAATCATTAATTAAAACTGCATTATCATTTTTCTGAAAATCACTTCAAAAACTTTTCGAAACACCGACGAACTTTCTGCTAGCAATTAGTCCAAAACAAGGTTTAACCAATTTCATAGCAATTGTACAAAATTCAAATTTAGAATACACTCTCACGCATGCTCGGCTAACTCTTTTGATGCTAGAAACATACTAAAATCATTAAAACCCTTTGAAATACACGTAAAGTCCTTAAAACTAAGATTTCGCATAGGTGCCCGTTTTTTTTGCAAAAGAGTTTATTTTGGTCAGATGATATCTTTATTTATGCATTTTTTTTTCAGGCAGGAGGGAGTCGAGATCAAGCAATACTTTGCAAAGACCGTGGACGTGCATATTGACAATGGGAAAAAGGCCAAGTGTCGGACTTATCAACACTTAACTACCCCTCCAATTCTCGACTCGTTGACAAATCTTCCTGAAGACAGAAGACCATCAATCACATACAAAAAATGTATTATCAATGGCGCTATTGAATGCAGTATACCAGACGAATATATTGCTAAGTTAAAACATATACCTGATAACGGAAACTACGCCAGTGACGAGATCAGAAAGCGATTAAAATTTTAGTAAACTAATGTAAATTCATCCCAGTATTTAAGTTATTGAGAGATCAATGTTGTGCTCTTTTTGAAATTATTATTGTTTTGCAAGTATGCAAAATAAACATCTGCAGCAATGCTAACTCAAAACGCTTATTTTATTATTCGTGTTACGTTGAGTTTAGTGTTACTAATCTACTTTGGAACTTAGCTCAAACCCCAGAACGGTCCACTGAGTGTTTACTTTGTTGCCACGTCGAAATTGAATTAAAACTTTTCGAAACTCCGCAAACGGCCGAACACTCTTGCTGCATCTATTCCCGTATCGTGTGCAATTACTAAAAAAAGTACCAAATTACTTTCGCAAAGTTGTTTGCACAAACCCTTTGGGTTAAAAAATTTATGCACCCTCGCGAAACAGCATCTATAATAAGTGTAGGTTACATGCCCCATTTGAAAGCTTCCTGTTGATTTTGAACATAAAAGATATAATCTACCGCACTGGTGTAAAATAACCGTATTTTTTCTTTTGTGTTATGATTTTGTGCACCCTTCTGCATCGGCGGGCGCGCATTAGATATTGTTCTCCCCGGATAAGTTTATTGTGTGGCTTTACAAATTACAAGAGCGGCTCTTAGGTCAGGGCAAAATTTTTTTCATAACGGTTTGTTTTATTAGTTAGTAAATGAGGGGCTGGTATAAAGGTCAGATGCGTGAACTTGTGTTATTCAAACTTTTGTTTTAGTTTGCAACAGTATAGGTAGTACTTTCCGTTGAATACTCACCTGTTACATAAAATAATCTTACGTACAAAAATGAAATCTTGCCCTCAAAACGATTACACGGAACTGTTATTACTTCTAAACCAGTCAATCGCACCCTTGCCACATTACCACCTTCATTTTATTATAGCACTACCTAAATGCATTTGCGGTTCTATCTCTTTGCATACGTGCAACACGTGCACAACGGCACCTTATCCGATGATTACGTGTGAAACACTCGGGCGGAATTACCGCGCGTCTTAAAACCGCGCCGGAATGCTCAGTCTATCGACATGTGCGCGAGTTGGGTTGTTGTGGAGAAGGACATTTTTGGTCAATATTCTTACAGTATACAATTATTAATGTGCTGTTGTAAAAAAATTAAATAAGCTGTATGAGCCTTAATTATTGGGTAGGGAATATTTTTCTATGGCCTATGTTCAGCAGTGGACGGCAATTGGCTTATATGATGATGATAATTTTTCTATGCTTACAAATATTTAAAAAAAATCTTGCTATCTAATCTAATTGCTGGGGAGTTTGTTGCGCCACTTCTTCTTCCCAGCAAAAACACATAGGAAGTGGTGGAGGGCGGGCGTTTTGGGGGCTGTCTTTTGTTTTTGACGTTCGAAAAGTGCTGATTTATCAGCCTAATTTAAATAAACGATTTTGAGTTTGAAATAAAAAAGTTGCTTCGGAATTTCACGAGCAAAACACGCAAAAACAAATAAAAATTTTGTTCGGCTTCGATGTGACTCCTACCAAAACCGAACAAACACACCATACGTGCCTACCTTAAAAAAGTCTAAAATGTAAGTTTTGTAAAAAATACTGTCACGAGCAAAATACAAACCACGTAAAATAAACGTAAATAAAATAAAACAGATGCCTCTTCCATACCACCGATTTCCGAAACGGAACACTGAAGTGCGCGATAAGTAATTATTGCATAATATTGTTCGGCACATCGCGCACTGAGCGACACTTCCTATCACGTTCTCTTACATCTTAGAGTCGTGGTACTTTAATGAGGTTTTAATGGCATGAGTTGAATTGATAGATGATTTCATACGTTAGTTTAGGAGACATCCCCAAAAAATTGAAATCACAGTCTGATCTTTTGTCAATAAGCTTTTAGTCATTTATTGTAAATTACAATATGTAAACTCAATATGATTCGATTCTGGGCGCAAGTCGAGTTATTTGGTTTTTTCTTCAATAATGTAAGCTATTACTTACAGTCAATATTCTCCATTATACACTGTCTGGATCAGAAAATTGCGAAATAATAAGATATAAATGCAATTTGATCACAACTTTTCATGGAAAGAATGAATTCTACGAAAAAAAATGGTACTCTTTATTTTTCGCTGTACCGTAATTCCTTGAAATAGTACCGCAATAATTGCAAAATTATGTTTCGGGAATTTTCGTGTTCAGTTGAAAACATGTTTAAATGTTTTTACAGTGCAGTGATAAATGTTAAAGTTTACACTTTTGGGAAAAAGAGTAGTAGAATGAAATGTATTTGATTATTTAAAACTTGTATGCGGATTAACAGCTGTTGTTTGTAACTGAATATTTATAGTATTCAGTAATATTGGGTACTGCGTACTCTGCACGTAAGGACGTAGATTTTATTTTGCAGTAAGTTTCAAACTTAGGTATTTAAAAAAATTTACTCAATACAGGTCACAAATTAACTTCACAGACTTTATCATTGTCTAGCCTTTTCCCAACTATGTTAGGCTTCCAGTCCACTGGGATGCATCGGAGTACCAGTGTTTTATAAGGAGCACCTTTCTGACCTCCGCTCCGGTCCAGTCCACCACCCAGTCACCCGGGCAATCCAATACCCCTAGATAACACAGTTCAGCACATAATAACAAACAAAGTACCCACTTATTACTAACTAAAAACTTAATCACTTCATACTACATTAAAGGTGCTACACTCGCTGGCCTCCAAAACGTAACAGCGCTGAAGCGGTGTAAGTAATTATTACACAATGTTCCGGGATTGTAGCTCCCGCTTCCTGCTCGGGGAACATTCGGGGAACATTTGCTCAATATGCCCCGACTGGATTCGGTGGTTAATTATCTTTTGATATTATGATGAGTTATTTGAGAGCTTTGATTGAGTCAGTTTTGTGAATGTTTTATTTTTGCAAGCAGTTATTTTTGGATACCTATAATACGATGCTGTCTTATATTAATCCCTAGTTTCAATTATTGGCCCTATAATTGTCTTAGTTTTTTTTTTTCTGACAACAGTTATTTTTTGACAAAAATGTTGTTATGTCTAATATTCATCCCTAGTATTATTTGGCAATAGTAGTTCAGGCACAAATGATCAACGACATCTTTGTACTACAACATTGACAGTTTCAATATTTATTTCTCCTAAGTTTGTTTTCATCGTAAATTATAACTCGAAAAACAAAAACGTGATCAAAGAAGTCAAATTTTTTCTAATTCTCGGAACTAACCAGAATTAACACATACTTTTGCGGAACTGCCTCTTGAAACGTGCTAATTTTGACACTAGCCAAATGCTGGACCATAAATCTATGTAGTAACTATTTAAGTGCCTTTATCAGTGCTAACAGGACCCTTGAGATTATTTCGACAACATCTGGATTGCACACTTCGGCTTGGGGCTCACGTGCTCAAAATTTGCATACAAAAAATTTAAGAGGGTAGTTTTTTTGTGTACTTTTAGATAAGTTTGTGTGAATCGCATTAGCTAATCATAATGAGATTTTTATTTCTAAGTGTCTGTGTGAGTGAGCTCGTTCTGCGTGAATCGGATTGTCAATTAGCCAGCAAAATGTAGGGTAGGTAGATGTTTGTAACTATAATATCAAGACGACCCGAACCTTACTCTGCCCGGCACCATTGGTCTGTAAAGGATCCGAAACGTCGGGTGTAAATAAAATTAATATAACCGCGATAAAATCCGTAACAGTTTTATTTAAATCACTGTGAGTTATTTTATTAGACAATGCGTGAAGTTATAACTTGTGTTTGAGACAAGGGAACTATAGAATATGTGCACTAATAAGTTTGGGTACATCAGAGGTACATCAAATAAATACGTCTCTTGTGGTAAGTTGTTTTATAATAATAAGTATTTACACCAAAATGGATTCTACATACATAACATAGTTCAAAATAAAGTCGCTTCCGTGAAAATACACGGAAGAGAACCGTCATTGCAATGAAAGTAACTCATAAACCTCATGACAATCAACATGTAGCAATCACATAACCCAAAACAAACCTAGAAACTTCAACAGCTGCCAAAATAGCCAAATAACAGCACTTCCTAAGTGTTAATCACTACTCTCTATTCCGGACTCGCTTTAAAATGTATTCGACAAAACAAGATTTCTCGGTAGAATGGGTATAACGAAATTATGCAGTGGAACAAAGCATAGGGGCCTGTAACCCTTATTACAAAGTTACATTAACTGTATGCAACCTACAATGTAGTACGCTGTCCAACTTGTCTATTATTCCGCCTGAAGCACGTTCAAATACGTATTACATGGGAAGTGTAGTTGCTATTTGTGTTTGCTATGGGAAGTGGCAAGTTTTTGGATACTAGTTTAGGCTTTGTTTGATGGAGATTGGAAATTAGGTGAAGGCAGTCGCAGTTTTGTTAAACGCCTTTGAGGTGAGTGAAAATAAACCATACGGCCGGTAGGTACAACTTATTTATTCAACGCAATTTAAATCATATAGGTTTTAAGAAAATCTTTTGTATTTATAATTTGATGTATTTTGGTAGGATATATTTTTGGACTGTCTATAACAACCGATTGTCAGCGAGTAATAAACATATTTGAAAATGTGTGATTTAGATTGAAGTAAAGCACACATCTGAGCAAATTTTAAAATAAATAAAAGCAAAATAATCAGACCAGGTAGGCTACAAACTAGCAATATATCTTGGATGCCAATGCTCACTGTGGTCTTTAAACTAGACTTTTTACTGCCAGAGTGTTTCGTTCGATGCAATGCAATCACTGAAAAACGGTTTTCGAGATAAAAGTTAAATATTAAATGTATTTTTCAGCTGTATAAGCTCAGGGTTAATTAAATAAAATATCAGTTTTGAGTTGTATGAGTATAATTTTATGAGAATGTATCTTATCGTAATAATTATTCTGAAAGTTTCATGAATTTCTGACAAGTAGTAAAAGAGTAACCAGTGAAGCTTAATCCTAAATAAATTCGAATCAAAATAATCTTGATATTGTAACTCAGAAGGAAGATACGTCATCGTACCTATTTACTTACCAACAGAAGCCGTCCTCTGAATAATACAGTCGCAATGTTGAAGGATCACGTACGACGAGCAAATCCATTGTTATTTTCAAAAGAATTATGTCAAAGCAAGTCGTCGCTCCGGGGCTAATAATATTGAACTATCAAAGAACGGAGTTCCCAAACACTGTTTCACCTTTCATAATAACCGAATTTGTAGCAACTGAGCCTTTATTCATGTCGTCGCCGATTTAAGCGCATACCACACGTTAATACAGGCCCGGGGCATATCGCGTAAGTACCCGTTTATCTGCAAATAATGTTGAAGTAGGTATTCCATTATATTGGATCCTTGCCTTAGGCGGGGGACCGTCCGGTTCTAATAAACAAGACAATACTCCAGCTATGCGATATAGACGGATGCCCGTGTTTATTCAGTCGGCCTCTGAGAGTTATACCTATTATTATTTGTACTTAAGTGTTAGTGGAGTGAGGCTCTTGTTGTCTTAGATACTCTTTACCAATAACTACAATGTTGCCTTGTTTTATTTTTGAAAGAACAACAACTGAACTCTGTTCAACTTTATTTTTAGCGAAAGAATGTTCAAAGTCATGCAAGTCAACTTGATCAACGAGATCAAATATTTTTCTTTTAAAAGTTGATTCTCATACTGGGAATTAAACATGTATTTAGAATTAAAGGAAAACAGAGCGAGCTGGTTGTGTATTTTGCCGCGCAAATAATCTTGAAACGAAACGGGTTAGTGTGACGATCGTATTTATCAACTGGCTGAGTTGAGTGGCTTGCTATTTACTTTCTAGTACGTGGTAGTATGACTGAAATAGGCTTATTTTAATTCAAAAGCCATCTCTTCGGTCTAATTGTTTCGCTTAATTAGATTTTCAGCTTGAAATCTATTTTTGCGGGTCCTTTTCATCTAGATTTTCATATAAATTAATGTTATGTTTGAATAACGAAATTCTATTTATTGTATAATTCTTCTTAATTCCACTCCGTTTTCAGGAGTCTTAATTATTCGTAACAGACATAATGACACTCAAAAATAATACATGCATAATTTATTATTGCATATATTTTTTCTATGATGATTAAAGGATACACTGAGCCGATTTATACGGCTTATAACCATGTGTAACGATGCCATACAATAAAAGAAAGTTCGAGAAACTCACGTCCACATATCCAATAACGATATTCATACAATAAGTACATTCCTACATAAGTAATAAAAGTATGATATCAAAGGATTTCGAGTTCTTTATGTGACGGTATATTGTGAATAGGTACGTTCTTTTGTGTTACGTCGAATTTTGCAAAATTCATAAATATTCCTACACAATCGTCAAACTCTGTAATGCGAGGAAATATTATTTTATGTAGCAGCCAGTTCGTCTTTTGTGAATGTTTAAACAATTGAGATATGTTGGATCATTTGTATTGGTTTTTAATTGTAAATTGTTTGAGAGTTGTGCGATAATATGTCGGAAAATATTGCCGATACTGTGTCTCTGCTGTTGTTAATTAATGCAAGTGGTCGCAAAGTTGCCATATAAAATAACTAGTGGATATAGGGCTCAATAAATCACAGAAGATTTTCTCCTTATAACACTTAAACTCTGCTTGCGGATAAGCAACTGAGATATAGATGAGACAAAAAACACAGAGAGAGTGGACGGTCAGTTTCCTCTAAACTGTCATTCCAGTAACCCATTCTTATTCTATAAACTATAAGACTTTTTTCACGGACTCAGCATTAATATGAATACATCTCCAACTCCACGAATCAATTAAATACAGAACAGCCTAAGACAGCCATAAAATCGAACAAAAAACAAATGCACATCAGTGTAATAAAACTTGCCCAGCTTTAACATGATAATCACAATTATATGAATGTTTGTTCGCGAAAAACAAAACAAGAGTACAAGAATTACAATAAAGATATTTGCCTCGGGCTCATCCCGTAGTCTGATGTAGGCTACGGACATGGTATTAAGCGACAGCGGTTATAAGAAGTCTTCGATTACCGGCGTAAACTTAGGAAAATTATATTATTATCATAGTATGGCTAAAGTGAAAACCTATCTATCTGAAGTTAACAGTTCTCAGTGACAAGAGAGCCAAAAAATACAACACCAAAAATAGAATTTGAACACTACCGCAAACTCAGACGAAATGACAATTGGTTTGGCATGCACCAAAAATTTTATATCATAAGATAAATAAATAGTCAAAAGTTTTATCAACATAATCACAACCTTATTCTTCGAATTCCATTCTGCCATGAAGGCTTTCGTAATGATTACTTCAATTATATTTTTACAACTTCAGCCATAACGGAACCGATCCATTTGTTCATTCTTAATTGATAGTAACGGCAGGTAATAATCAAATGCTGTAAAATGAAACGTTGATTAAATTTTTATAAGCTTTTCTGTGTGGTACCAGTTCCGTTTAAAGCCGCAATAGCGCGGTTATTATTTTATTAATTGAATAATTTGCTGCACGTACCAAAAAAGATGTATAATTTTTATTGCTCTTCTGTATAAAATAATGACCAATTAATAAACTTCTGCGATGTTACTGTAAATAATGCATCAAAATATAAAACAATTGCAACCTTCACTTTGTAACCTTACATCAATGACTTACGTTTCCTTATTTCATCAAACTTTCCTCTCCTGAGAAAAAACAAAATCATATGGCATATCGTAAAAATTTAAAGTGCCTGCAATATTTTTGGCGAAATCTACATCATCTACATCTACCCTCTAGCGGACTGTATCTATTTCTGCATGAATCTCGGCGAGCACTCCTTTTCTCATATCGTATTCATTAGATTTCATTTGTCAGCGCCCGTTTCTTTGATGAATTATTCACGCACACGCAATTTGTTTACACTAGTCATATCCGAACTATTTCTGTTGAAGTTGGACGTGGATGTATGCGCGTGATTACTCTCCCGTTAATTTATCTTGTGTTCGCAATGAAGCGTTCTTCGTACTGTTTTATAAGCTTTGTTGTTGGCTTTCTTATTGTATCTTCTGATAAATGCTTAGCGTCATGATTTTGGATTGGATTCTCACTGTCTTGATTCACTTGAATTGTTGCAATGCTCTTCTAAAAATATGGAAAAAACCTCTAAGAACCTTATGATGAGCCTTCCTTTGAATCTACAATAGACTTCAAATCGAACAACATAATTCCGCAAAGCAAGGAAAATCCTTTAAGAATCAAACTCGTTTTTTCATTCCTATCTCATATTTCACTGGAATAAAACAACGATGTGGGCTGGAGGCACCCTTTGTGGGAGCAAACAGGGTTATCCTACGGGTTTTGCGTTGAAACTTTTCAATAATCATTGGGAGAATCCTTCAATGGACCTGTTCACCTTTGTTTTCGATCCAAGATGGCGTTGGAAAGCCTTTCCTTGTTTGAAATGGCCGCGGTTTGGTTATTGAAATTATTTATGACACCCCGATAATCTAATGTGTGTGTCTTTATATTTTTTGATTGTTAACGAAACCATTTCATTTTTTTTTTGTATTATTTCATATCTCAGTTTTACACGAAACCATATCTATTAGGTATGTACTGAAACCTTAAAAAGGTGTCAACTGTCAACAGATTCCAAACGCTGAGATTTTACATATGGCCCATGTTATTATCGTCGTAAAAAAATCATAAAAAAAAACAAAATGTCTAAATACATTACACTAAGAGAGGTTAAACAGAGGTATTTTACGTCGTATTTCTAGACATAAATTTTAGTAGTCTAATGAAAGGGATAAAAGGTAAACATGTTTACATATTTTATTTTATATCATGTACAAGGTCATGTATACGCTAAGGTTTTATTTATTAATTTTAATATAAGCAACACTTTTACAATATTTTTATTACGTGGTAAATAAATGATTAAATCTCTTTTAGTTATAAACGTATTTTAGATAGGTAAGTAGGTACTTTCTCGTAAAATGCCAACCTAGTTATGGACCTTTAAAGACCGATTAAGTGTAAAGATAACTGTCCAATTTATAGAAATGTTATAAACATGGTCTCATTACAAAGCATAGTACCTATTGCGCGATACAGTAGCTTGAAAACTTGTATCGATGAACATTCATAGATCTACTGATGTACCTATTAGTTCATGCTAGCATCTTCAAGATCTGTCATCATTTAAGGAAAAAAAGTTTTCTTAAAATATAAACGACATTAAAAGCTTCGGGTCACAAACTAACATCAACGGTAACTTTACCTACCATTTAAAAATTTTCCTACTATCCAAAACTGTATTCAAAGCAATATTTCTCCAAAAATGTTTTCATATTTAACCAAAAGTCCGTACATTTCCCAAAAGAAGTGCTTCGCAAGCCGATGAATATGAAAACGTAAATTGAACTCAATAACATATCAAAGGACTCGTCAGACCCGGTACCACGGAATCCGCTCTTTTCGGCCTACCGGGCTTTATCCCGGATTTAGCAATGACAAAATATATTCGGGACTTTTGAGGTTTTCATTCATTTTAGTCTTATTTCAAACATGTTGAATTTAGTTACGTCCTTAAAGTTTGACCATTTCATGGAAAATTGAGTCCAATTTAATTTCTGTTGCCTTGAAATTAATGTTTTTTAAACTGTGAGCGCTCAAAATAATAATCCGATTAATAAGTCGCAAAATGGTAGCATATAAAATGTGATTGATAGACTCCTAAACAAAAGCCGACCAGCTGTATTTAATTGCTACAATCACCACTTCAGAAGTAACTTAAAAAGGCGATTGCTACAAAATAATTCCGTAGGCGTCGACACTTTATTTTATTATGAGCTTACAATAATTAAGTTTCGACCCGTTCCGGTATTTAAACCGGTCAATTATATAAATTCGAATTTCGGATGTCATAAAACTGAGCTGGGTAATAATCAACATGCGGCGCGTGCAGTAAACTATGTCGCAGTCAATATCGAGTGCGCGACTTATTGGACATTTAGCTATTTGGCCGTCCGCCGTCCACTCCTAAATAAAGTGCGGCACACACAGACTCATTGCTCAATGCGGATTTAATCTACTGCGGCGGTCGCCCTCAAAGATGACATGTTACAATAAATAAATTGATACATCATGTATTCAACACTTAATTAGGTGAATTAATGTTTAGAAAATATAAGTCACATATTGTTGTTCTTAACTTTTTAGAAAATTAATTCTCATGAAAGAAAAAGGTCAAGAAAAAGGTATTGTAAATAATCACAACCAAACTTTAAATGAAAACGAAATACAATCCGGAATGCATTTACATCAAATCTTTTATGGAAATGTCGCGGTGTCTAATGTGTCTTCATAAAATGTGAGAGTAACCTATGATAGTGTTAATATCCCGGGAAGCAAGACTTATTGGTCGTTTGCCGTTACCAGAAAATAAATGGCACAGCCGCCTAGCGGAGTTCCATGAACGTACTTGATCAGTAGTTACGCTACACCCTGTATATTAAGATGAATTATGCTTTTAATAATTGTTTTGGCTCCATACTGCGGTTTAATAGTTGTAAATTATATTATGAAACTTAGTAGGTGTGTGGTTGGATAACAAACCGCTTGAGTCATCTTTCTAGTGGTGGTAAGTTATGACGTTTTCGTTTAAAATAAATCTAGTAGCTGTTTATAAGTATGATATAATTAAAATGCTCTATTAATAAATAGGTATAAAACAAAACTTACAAAATACAAACTTCTGTAGAAGGGATCTAAAAATAAAATTAATTCCCGGCATAATTATTCGCAAATGGAATTAACAATGTTATGTTAAAAAGTAAAACTTATCCGAGTGACCGGCCGACTGGAATCGTCTCTATAATATTGAATAAGTTTTAATTAAAAAGCCCTCGTCCGCTAAAGTTTGGACGCAATTAGCGGGATTGGTCCGCGAATGCTACGGATCACGTAGACTTGTTACAATGACCGTTGTCCTTTAAGTGGCCTGAAAATATATAATTTCTAAATAATTCATAATAAATTCTTACGCTTTTGATTCTCCAAAAATATATAAATATTTTTAATTTAAATGTCTGTATTCTTAAAAAATATTTAATAAAATATTTCGAAACAGATTTTTCTACTATAAACAGAAGTATAATGAATTTAATTAGGTTCACGTTATTTCATAAATAATACATTGTGTTTTTAAGTTGTACACCGTAATAATCGTATTATTCCTACGTGTTGTGAAAACAGTTTCACAGACTGAAACCAAATTTTAATTGGGTACACTGTTTTGATAAACAAATGAAATTTTAACAAGCCCGTATAATATTTTACATTTAATTCACTTGAACTATATCAAAGAGTTTTGGCGTAGGCTGTAAATTATTAATTTGGGCAGCACCCTAACTTGGTCAAGGCACAATAAACCAGCTTAGGATCAATGGCAGTTTCCTATTAATCGTTCAGCTCCTTGTGCCAAACAATTATTCACAACTGAGCGAGGCAAACTGGGAATTTATATTTCAACCGATTCCCCAACTTGAACGCAACATCGAATGTGTTTACCAACTGCTTTAAATTTACCTAATTATCAGCATGTTCTGCTATGAATACCATGTAAATATTTAACAAAATTATTACACCAAGGAGTTCAGCTAACGCGGCGCGATGCTTGTTAATATTAATTAATTAAGCTCATATGAAGCTAGAACACAACACGAGGCGTTAACTCTTGTTATTCAGTTTCTACTAACAGCTATACCTGGGGCGGTTTTCCGAGTTTTATTGTTATAACAGAACCACCTTTGGCCATCGTTGTGTTGAGTTGGTTGTTATATTGTATAATAGACTTGTTTCTCGTTCAAGCCGGTCGTATTCGCTTGAATGGTAATACAGTTATGAGTTCAGCTTTGAACGTTTGCGCGTTATGAGTATATTAGCCGGTTAACATAGATTGCGTTTTAGACAAGTTTGATGATAAACAACACGTATTATTCTATGGCTTCTGATACTTACCTACTAGATAAATATTTCTTCCATCGTGATTTTCATTGAAGAGAAAAATGGTTATTTCTTTAAAGTTGAAAGATAAGTTATAAAACATGAAATATTTTCCCATTAAAAATGTTTCAATAAAAATATATTTAATTTTACCATTGATCAAACTCAACATAAATGCATAATATCTTTAAAACAATGCACATAAACAGAGGCAAAATAATCGTAAATTCTATGAAACCAAATAACGAAGTCCATCTCCAACCAAGACAGACTAAGACCGCTTAATAGGATTTCATAACAACAGATATATCACGTAAGTTCGCACCGCAAATTCCTCTCTCGGTACTTATTGCAGACAAACCAGGGTATTAGCACCAGGCATCTATTATTTGGTGCTCATTGCGAATAAGAGCTAATTACTCGCCTTCAAGCGGCTTGAACGCTGACATTCTTCAGCGGTTGTCGGAAAACTGTGATGTAGGAAACTTTTGAGGTGAATTTAATTTTAGCTCACTGCTTTTTAAAATAGATAGAAACTTATTACCTATCTTGAATCCAATTAAAAAAAAAAACAGACCAATTTTAATGGTGTGTCAGATCCACAGAGTTGCTTGGCAGTTTTTTTGGTAAATGTGTTTTATGACTACATATTTGTTTTCTTAAGGGCCGTATGTGCTCATAAGTGGCCAACCTCTATGAAGTTTGGTTTATATTTTACGAAGATTCTTTGAGGAAAAATACTTAACCAGTCATTATCAAGATAAGAGCTATTAAACTAGTCCTAAACACATAATTCAAAAACCACATTAAACGTAATTCAACACACAAATAATAGAATCAAATAAACTTAAACAGTTCCAAAGCTGTTTTGTTCATAAGAAATTCCCAAAGAATTTTACGGTTCCTTTATCCGATACTGATAGGTATCTACAACAAACTAGCTGTTCTTTTATAGTTCTAGTTTAAATAATCATAGCGTTTATGGTTGTACTAAAATCATTGGCATGTGAAGATGTGGTTTCCAAAGCAGTGTTTATGGGTAACTGGCCGCCAGTCACCCATGACCGTTGGAAACAAAAAAAAAACGTGTTCTTTGTTTAAACATATCGTGGGCAATCATTATAAGGTGCCAGTATGCTAGTTAAGTCATTATTTTGAGCAATTCTCTTGGCAAGGTCCGATGCTTTGAGATTCCATGCGTGATTTCAGTACGCTTGAAATGTTCTTATTTCAAATGTTAACAACGCTTAATAGAACATAATGGGGTAGAAAAAACGTTTCCGTTTTAAGTCAATTACTTGATTAGTTTATTTACTTGACTACCTACATACATACCTACCTAATTACTTTTATTTATTTCTATAAAATTGTACAGTCACTTCAGTTACAAATGATCTTAGATTGATACTAAACTTTTTTAAAGCGCATTTTTTTACAAATTATAAAATGATGATTTTCTGATTTAGAGAATGCTATAGCCATAAGAAATTATTACTTCATCATATCTTTCTCATTCAGATCGATTAATCTCCGAATGTAACTGTTTCTTAACTTTGTAACTGGTACGTTTAAATATAATTAAAAATGAGGAAAAATATATTTCTACCACGCCACCTTCAAACCTTTCCCACATCCATGCAGTTCTCCTTGCGGTCTCCTACCGACTCTGAACCGAGGTGCTGCGTATCCCCAGCTAACATAAAGCCTTTACAGACGAGATCTGACGGTGTGGAAAACCTTAAACCCCTGAGGTATGTTGATGAAGATGGTCCCGTCTAATTAAGCCCGTTTAGGTTGGGGCTAGTAATGAATGTTAATTATGACATTCATAGTCCACAACTTGATTTTAATTTGCATACTCAAATATTTTTTTAAGAACGAAGACGGTGAATTTGTAGTCCGTTGGGGATCTTTAGAATTTTCAAGTAATTTTGTGTGCTTTACGTAATTGGATTTTGAGTTTTAAGTGCTTGGATTTTTGTTTTGATTTTAAACTAATGTCTACCGAATCTTTGGCCAGAAGATTGTTGGTAAAACTATTTGAAAAAAGTTTCGAGCAGTTTGTGATCCGTGCAATTATCTAGGCAAAAGTTGAATAAACGCATTGACTTACACACAGAGTAACTCTCAGTGCCAAATATAAATGGGTTGACATTAAAAGCATTCAAATTTTTTTCTAAAATTAAAACGTACCTAATTAATCAAAAATATTTCGTTCTATTAAAATGATTAAACTAAAACAAATTGCAAAAAGAGTTCTAGAAAGATTCCCCCAGCCAAAGCTTGTAAACTTTAATAAGAGTACGTACATGTTAAATATTTTAGCGAGTGTAGCGTTGAACCGACTGGATTCCAGTGGGGTAGTAGAACTGAGCAATTTGCAGAAACGGCTAATTTCACATGTATATCACGAACACAGGGTTATTTGGCTAAGTGTCTCGGCCATTATTTCTGTAGGTACGTAGGCAGTGTATTGTTTCATTGAAGATTGAGCTGGTAGCTCATTGAAACTGTAGGGGATTACGTTACGTGATTTTGGAGTAAGTGGTTTCTTAATTTTTATTGCATTTTATGAGTATCACCAGATGTTATGCATATGTATATACCTATAGGTAGGTATTTAAATCCGTTTACAAGCGCAAAAAGAAAATCGTCAATTGCAAAAACAAGATCTGAAGCAGAAAAAGTGTCTTTTGACTTAAAATTTTGAATTATGGTTAAATCAAATCACATGTAAATTAATAATCTATGAATGAAGCAAATTGCTAATTACAGCAAAGCAGTCACTTGTGAAGCCAAGAAATCTTACTACACCTGTGTTACGTTTGATTGATTTCTCATGCTCCAGCTAATTCCAACCACAATTTAGTAATATTCATGTGCTGTAATAATCACAAGTATATGCATCACATGTACATTAAGCAGAGCTTTTGCATGATTCCATAGGTTGAAAACAGAATCGTACTAAGATTTTTATATCCGTGTATAATTTCTAACAGACTGTTCCTGTCTTACATCGTTATTCATCCCCAACATCTTAGTGACGTACAAAATATAATCAATTAGTATTACGACACAATATGCTATAGCTTATTTGAGATGCATGAGCCTTAATCCTGACACGTCTTCGTGCAATTAATTTAGTTTTCATGGTGATGAGCTCATCGTTCCTTGCCATCGCATTAACGCTACCCCGAGGAGGGAACGCGAACTTAATCCCTGGTTATTGCTACATCACGTTACTGGCACTCTTTTTATTATAGGAAATAGGTAAGTTCCTTTTGGTTTCTAAGATGTTGAAGATGGTTTGTTTTACACAGACTATACCTATTGTTTTTTATTCATCAATGCTAAGCGTACCCACATGACTATTAATTTAACGGTGGATAATTTTATGAAGATAAGTAGTTTAAATATCAAAACTTCCTTCAAAACAATAATTCTCGTTAGGTAAAACTTTCAGTCAATAGTCGAAAAGAAATGCCGTTGAGGATGAAGACTAACGCAAAGAACAACAAGTACTTAAGTACGGACACACACGAACCAAAAAGACAAAAGTGGAACCCTAATAACAATTATTTACAATAACAAGAAAATTAACGAAGTTTACGACGATCATGAGATTGCAACCAGCAAAGCCGCTAATAAAGTGCACGCTCTTGATGAGGTTATCAAAATTGCATTACACAGCGCCCAAAACACCGTGTGACGATATTCGCGAAGCCGCGAACGCGCATATAGGCTATCACCGGGGACCGACGAATATTTTAGAGAAGCTATGAATATTGACAATGTTCGGGCTTGACACAAAGAGAAACCAGAACAAATGAAGAATTACGAAACTTGTTTTTTTGGTTTAATTTTTTTTTAGGCATTTTGTTGTAAATGAATTTATTGGGTGATGATGATTTTTGATAATCAAGAAAATATTTTAAACAGTCGCGGTAAAACAAGAATTTTGGAGTGGTTGGGGTGGTTTAGGTAAAGGATCCGACTCATCGTTTTTAAATCCTCATTTAAATCAACTTAGTTACATACGTCTAAATAATAGGTGACGTAATAGTTCTCATTAAAAAAAACTTCCGTTAACTTGCACATTTGCTGTAGTGCTTTATATTAAGCTTCTACTGCTAACTTTAGAATCGAACGAAGTTTCTCATTAACGTTCTTTCATGCTACATTCAAACTCACTTTATTTTTCTCCAACGAGTTTCCTAATCGATTCCTATCGAGATTGCACCTCGCATTTTTGTATTGATTTCCATTTCATTAACATTCTAGGTGCATTATATTGAACGGCAAGTAGGTTTAGTCTAGACGCCATTTGCCGCATCTATTCTTTTGGTGTATCTACGCAGCGTTGTAATGAAACGCCTGTAAGGAAAGGTGTCTTATGAATACTGACTAGCGACTCTCACCCCAGACTGAGGACTTAACTTGTCAACGGAGTAACAAATGGAGTGAGTGCGATCATCCCGTCTCAATGTATAATTATGGCAGTCGTTAATATGACGATAATTTGTAGAATTATGTGTCTAGACGTGTTAGTGGTTTCTTTCATGCTTAACGCTGTCACGTTGGAGCTTAATAGGTATTTCCATTCTTATCACGTCCTTGTAAGGGTATGCTAATGTCATATTCAACCCGTATATTTTCTTTGTTCCTTTTTTATTAATTGAGTAATGGACAAAGTTTTGAGTTGTGTTTTTATCTTGTTTTTTATTTGTTTCACATACTGTGTATATCATTACTGAACCAACTTATCTTCACGTTGGAAGAATACAGGAAATGCAATTTTATTTACATCACGATTTATATTGAACACTTTAACAGAGAACTAATGAAAATTGCATTCTCACTGCAAACAACTAAAGCTTTCTCCAGACCCACAACGCCAAGCTTGAGTCACATATTGCAAATACTGACGCCACGATCGTTTGATGACGTCTTAGAGGCAACATAAGGAATTCTCATCTAAATTAATGATGGAAATACCTTGGCAGATTAACACATAATGTTACATGTATCCAGATATGGTACATGGCGAGGTATATTAGAATTTGCCGTGTAATATCAATTTAGGGTAGGCGTTATTGCGAAGATAATATTATGAAAATGTAATCCGATCATTATTGCTTGTCATTGGTAGAATCCTACTACAGGACTGATGACTTTTTATGTTTTTACTGCTTTCAAATTTATTTTCTATCAACACCTAGATGAGGTACCTATTTGCATTTGCTAATCAATATTTTGTTTCGTATTTATCATAATGTTCTTACTATTTTAGAGAGCATGTCTAACTCGTACATATTAGTAAAACTATATCAACTTCTGCAAAGGACAATGGGCACAAATATATGGGACCTGGTATACCCCACCAATAGGAATGTCATATATATCATTGGATAGGCCTTTTTATGTAGAACAATATTTACTATGACAGCTTTGCTAAAATGTTTGTCCGTTCTGAGATATAGATCAAAAACTGTGCAAAAGTTAGAACTAAGTAATCTATTGATACCTCAAGTTTTTAAAGGAAAATCTAAGTACTAATAACTTTAAGTCTTGTAAGTACTACTGTGCCCGTTAGGATCCATAATTGTTACTATTATGTAGCATTTCAACCTTTTATTGTACCAACTGGATGTTGGGCGTAGTGAGCAACCGCACCAATAGGAAAGTCATACATATCATTGGATAGGTCTTTTTAACTGGAACAACATTTACTATGACAGCTTTGTTCTATTGTTTGTCCGTTCTGAGATATAGATAACAAACAATCTTAAAACTGATGCTAATCAATACTGTAATCTGATTTTCTTTCATACAAGACTTACACTTAGTAGTTCTTAGATTTTCCTTTAAAAACTTGAGTTATCAATAGATTACTTAGTTCTAACTTTTGCACAGTTTTTGATCTATATCTCAGAACGGACAAACATTTCAGCAAAGCTGTCATAGTAAATATTGTTCTACATAAAAAGGCCTATCCAATGATATATATGACATTGCTATTGGTGGGGTATACCAATCTGCCCATTGTCCTTTTCAGCTACTACTATTCTTTCCCAGTTCTCAATGTTCAGTTAAGTTTATAGCTTCACAAATTACCAATTACCTATAATTCGACAATTTAGCACACTCCATTCATTAGAGGGCTATTTCGGAACCTCTCGGGGTGAACAACCCCCACATGTTTAATTTATAGTTGTGGATGCAAATTTTCATTGAGCACCCCAATTTCATCCCCTATTATTTTAATGTTGGCCGTTATGGTTCATGTGTCAATATCATTATGCTCCATCTTTTGTGAAGAAGACACTGTATTTGATCTTTTGGAGTACAAAAAGAATTTCTAATCTGGGTAACAAAAGCGTTGCAATTCTTTGGAATTTGAGCAAATATTGTTAAACTTGTAGAGCTTATGTTATTTTCATGTTTGTTTATTTAGGTTAAATCCACTCTTTTACTTAAAAAATCTATGTTTTAGAAGAGGTTAAACCGTCTCAGGCAGTTCTATTATTACAGATTTCACGGTACCCTGGGAATTTGAAGTTGATAAATCTCGCCATTGTAGGTAAGTTTTTCAATCCTTTTCAAAGTACTTCTGTTAACATTGTTATTCACTGAGTTGAGGTAATTAAGCACCCAAAAGTTGGATTTAACATTTTACCGAAAACTGCCATTTAAATTATTAATTTAAAACGATAACTCAATTCGAAAATACAACTGCTCATATTACGAGATTCGCAATTAAATTTAGTGTGACACGTTTTCAACAAATTGTCGTGTAAATTCGATGAATTTGAATCCAGTTTGCAATTAATCCTCAATTATACCACAGTGTGCCGTTTAATTAAACGTTGGAATGATTTTGGCTCGACTTTAATTTTGTTTTGTGCGTATTCTATTGTCGCATTTTCGACAAAGATTTACATTGATAGCAACCAGGTTGTAAATTACGCGCAATTAACTCAATAAAGCGACACCTCAGTGGAGTTGCCTGAAATATGAACGTATTTCGGGTATCGAACTGAATGTGGAGGATTCTCGAATGTTCGGTTTTGTGAACCAATCGACGCTATAATTAAGTATGGTAAGTAGTCATTTGAGAACTTCGTTATAGTTGAAAATTATAGCAACAGTGATCAATGAAAAATATTTTTTAAAAGTGTGATAATTGAATTACATTTTTATTTTGTATAATATTTGCATATCATTCAGAAAAATGTCCACCAAAATATTTAGAGGAAAGTAAAAACAAAACAAAACTCAGTTGCTTTAAAAACATTAGGGTTGCCAATTTTTTTGAATAAAGTGGAATCGTAATAACAAAAAGCTGTCTACTCTAAACTCAGTGGTGCAGATAAAAAAATCTGGCAATTTTAATTTTCAATAGCCCGCAGGCGTCGCAAACACGGCAACCGTCGTCATACAATGCTTTATACCTTTGGAACTTAATACTACCGCTTAATATATGAGCGATAGCGATTTTAAGTACTAGTTCAGTAGTGTATTAATTTAGCTAAATAGGTAAATTAAAATAGTAAAACAAAACAGTAAAATATAGCATGCGTAATACGAGATATCATTTTTATTTCAGTTGCATTTATTTAGTTTTCGTGTTTGTTTACTATTTATTCCACATAACAGTATTAGTATCAAAGTCTTACTTGTCTAAAGTCTAAATAAACATTCCACACTTTCGTAGTAAACGCTAAACTCTGCTAGTTATTTTTTTTTACTACAAGCTTTTCACTCAAGTGCATGACACGGCTCACGCAAGTTGTTAAACTCACAACTAGGTTAATAAGTTTAAATCGCTAAAGCTCACGACTTGCATCAATCCCTCTCGAATCAAAACTCAACGCTACAATATAACGCGATCCGAAACTGACTTTATTTCAACCTTTTTTTAAGCTTTCTTCCTTTATGTACTTAGCTACCCCACACCTGTTTGCTTCAGGGCATTGCCCTTTTATATTTTGTTAGGTAATATAGCGGTAAATGGAGGTTTATATGCGAATCAGAGCACTCGCTTGAGTTGCTTCAGGGTCCCGTAAATGAAAATTTAAAATATGGAAGCTATTTAAAATAATGCAATTTGAAAATTTATTTTATTAATAGGTAAGTACTTTATTTTTCGTTTGTTGTTAATCTTTATTACAAGAATTTTTTTCAATTTAATTTATGATCATATTTTTTTATTTAAAAAATGCTATTGTGACTTACAGTGACTGTAAAAATTTATCTTAAGAAATATTTGATATCGTAGAAGACGGTTTTTTACCGACGGAACCTTTAACCATAGCAATAACTTTAAACACAACCCAAAAAATAAAATCTGCTGCTCTTTTATTATGCTACATTTTTACTTTATTTTGAAAGCCCTTCAATTTAACTCTTTATATTATTCTGATTAACCTAAACAAACATATTCTGCTGTGCAATACTTTTTACGCTTACATTATTTTATTGTATCAACAATAACGATGTGAGAAACATGTGTACCTATACAATATTATTTGCCTAAGAAAATATATACTTTTTGTACTGTTTTATTTTCTAATCATAATAAGAACTATTTTGTTGCTGTTGCTTTTGAATTTAATATTGTTTTCTGAAAACAAAAGGACCTGTAGGCTCATTACAGTAAGTAGGCACTCAAACCATTATCTATTAATGCAATTTTAAATTTTGGCCGAAACAAAACAAAATAATTTCCACGTCACGTCGGGACTGCACGTGTCTTCCATTCCTAATTTATGATTTATAAAGCATTAACCTAAAAGCTTCGTGAAAGTCGGTTCAAGAGTTACAAAATTGTACGCCAGGGAATCGAAGGGAATTGTGTGAATCCCTCTATTCCGCGAATGCGTTTTTTAGAGCGTGTGTAAATAAAAAAAGAATTTATTATTTAATTTTCAGGATTTATTTGTTGGAAATTTCGGGCCTTTTTAGTGGCGATATGGGAACACGGGAAAAATGTGTATCGCTTTTTTGACCATTCTGTGAACTTGTGTGTTTTATTGTTGGAAAAAGTGAGGTATTAAATCTAAAAGCTGTAAAATACACAACGAAACAATGTATTGTAATAAAAACACAAGGCAATGGTCAATTATTTGTGCCCAATAATGATGAATTCTCCAAGACAGAATCACAAGCAACTAAAACAAATACCTACTAAACAAACCAGCCGAAGCAACTTTTAAATATTAAATCCATCCGAAGGCAATTTCAAAACTTTGCTGCATTATTTCCTCTTCAGATACTCAATTCACAATATCTACTTGTGAATAATAGGAGAGAAAATTAAAGTTTGCCTACCGTCTGTGAGCCGACGCCGAAGTCTTCTATGTAAATCGTTTATCATTAAAATTAATTTGACTCCATGTTCGCTAAACTAAACGCTCTTTATTCATTTCCTTCTCTTAATTAAGCAATCTGTTTACAATGAAGCAATTAATTGGTATTTCCATTGTTTGAATTTTCTCGAGTGTTTTAACCCATCCACTGAAATTGGCGTTTGAAATTGAAACTGTTAATTTGGCGGCGTTCTTTTATGATTTATTTATTGTTCATTATATTTTATAGTCTCGCTTTCGACTGAAAAATGGATCGGTCGTATTTACCAACGTCTGGTTAAGCAAAATTGTTCAAATATTCGTTAATATAATTCAGTAACAATTTTAGAAGATATTTTGTAAGTTGAACTGCAGAATATAGTCGTAAAGAAGTAGGTCGAGAGCTGAAGACAATATGATATACGTTTTTAAAACTGCGCGAACGTTGGCAGTATTCCGGCGGAGTGCTAAGCTTGTATGAGGAAAACTATGATGCAATCACATGTATTTTAAAGAAATATTATATTACGAGTGTCGGCTGAAAATATGGGTACTTAGTTTTATACACAGCCTAGCTTAAAAAAAAGTATACCTTTGTGAACTTATATTAGCTACTTCAAGCTTCAAAATGATTGGTTAATAGTTACACTTAATTTTTATTTATTTACTCAAGATCCTATTAACATACACATAGGTACGCATACGTATAAAAACAACCTACTCTAAAGTAAGTTAAACTTGTCAACCATACATACCCAATAGATGCCTACTTGATACCTATTAACCTCTTTTGTTTGAACCAGACGCCGAAAATAAGGTGGAAATAAAATTGTTTATTCAACATTCCACCTGGCTGGCCAATTTTTCCACGGAATGGCTGCGGTTGCATGTTACTTGGTCATTTATAAAAAGCTGGGTGAGAGCCCTTAATAGACTGACGACAGCTAAATGTCACTGAGCGTTTATTTGCTTACTTTTGCCGCACTATTTTCACGTAATTTTAGTATTGAGAGGAGACAGTAATTTTTGTTATTGACTGTACTTTGGTATTGGGGATATTTTTATTGGTATTTTGTAGTTGAGTGGTTTGTGTAGTTGATTTCTGACACTGCCCATGACAATGGATTGTAAAGGATCCGAAACGTCGAGATTAAGTAATATTAATATAACGGCGATAAAATCCGTAAATATACAGTTTGTGTAGTGGTTATTGTAATGCTTTTTGCACGGTTAGCTTAATTTATTCAGTGTTAAAAGTGGATTAATTGTTTGATGTAGAATACGTATTTAGTTACCTACGTGTCTGTAACTGAACACCTATTTCGGTCATCAAAACAAAAAGTACACTAACCTAAACTCGTAATTTTTAAATTAAGTTTTATCGCTTAATTTATGACCACTTTCAGTTTCACAGACACCCCCACACTTCAAAACTTAAAGTAGGTAAACAAAGTCACGGTTTCGCGTGCCAATGTTTAATCCAATGCGTTTCTGTATCATATAAACCATACCTACCCGCGGTCCGTACGCCAATTAAAGTGATCTACGACCACCGCGCTCATATTAAGTATTTATAAATTACCTTCAGTTTAATAAAATGCCCCAAAGTGTTATTATTAATGAAGTGAAAACGTATGCCGCTTAATCATTCACGCTGTAATCGTTTGTTTTTTTAACTACTTCATTTTGTGGGTAAGTAAATAAGTTTATTGTTTTATGTTGTTGGGGGAAAGTGTTTCCATATTCAAATATTACAATATTCATGAAGGCTAACACCTGTGATAATCTACGTAATAATTATTAAGTACCTCATAGGAAGTGATTGCAGCTATTAAGAATACAATTGATTTGTCATGCATAAAATTAAAGCAAGCATTTGTACGCCGATCATATCGTATTTGATTCAATTATAAATTGTTATATACTGTATAATAATACAGAGAATTAATTAATTAGCAGGTGACATTTTTGCTGTCATTTTAATGAAACCTTTTCTTTTGAGAGCTTTAACTTAACGATAATACTTCATACTTAATAAAGGACTCTATAACTTTTTAGTTCATTTCTTTCATTTTAATAATTATATTTTTATGGAAACTTTCTACTCATTGAAGTGTATTTAAGGAAGCAATTAGAGGAACACTGGAAGTACAGATGATGAAATTTCTGTTGGCCTTGCTTTCGCACACTCTATAGCTAGGTTATAAAAACAACCTTTTTTACAGAAAAAACGTTAATTAAGTAGGCATATTATAAAACTGGGATACTGTTATGTTTTTAATTAAATTCTCCGTTAAAAATAATATTCCCTTTGTTTTTGTATTTATAATGAAGTTTTGTATTTTTTATCTTGGAACTCGGGGATATGATAATACAAAAGTTCAGGCATGAATATTTTGAATTCAATTTATGCTGCAACTTTGAGTTTTCGTTTTCTGTATGTTAATACTGAATTTTTAAATAAAAATTGTCATCATCATCAGTTTATTTTTTGATAGAGATCATATTTTATTAATAAACAATAGATATAGATTTTTCTACCCGAGCTTTAAATGGGTCTTTCAGTTAATTTTTTTTTTAATTTCATTAATCAGCATATTTGATTTCCAGCTTAACTTTTGGAGTTCACAATTTGTTTCTTTGAACATGTTGTGTGAATTACTTTCAATGGTTACATTTAAGTCTTCACACCTAAAAAAACATTTCGTTCCACAATAAATTAACAGTGCGACTTTAATGATATTATTTCACTTAAAATGTAACTTAGTATAATCAAAGACTAAGTCAAAACTGAACAGTTAGGTGTCGTGATTTATAGATAGGAGCCACTTCCTGTCCTTAAGTTTTTATATGTTTTGATAAACATCAATGCTTCTTTAGAACTGACTCGGTTTTTAATGCTGACCGTATCATACGAAGAGTGGTTTAAGTTATAAGCTAAGCGATTTTCGTTTTGAGTGAGGTTAAAGTGCAAAAAAGTGTATGTTATTTTTTAATTTGTTCCGATTTTTTTAGGTACTTTTTTATTCTGATCTTGATCTTTTAATTTTTAAAATTATTTACAATAGAACATGACATTGAAATATGGTATAACCTTAATAACAGAAGAGCTTTCACAATAACTTTGGATAGAAACTTAATTCATTTCGACTAAAATCGCCGCCGCTAACTACTTGCACCATCTATACTTTACAACATAAAACAGCCCTATCATTAAGTCCAAGGCAAGAATGTCAATCAGTTTTATTAGCGGATAAATAAAAACAGTAGCCTCACGTCACAGCGGGTTGCATCACGTCACACTATAAATTTTAACTCTTAAAAGTCTAATAGTTAATCTTCAAGCCCAACGCTCCTTAAATTTACGAGTTTAATGCCTCGTTCCGTGGTTTTATTGAACTATTTTCGGACTAATTAAAATATTCGAAGCGATTTTTTCAAGTTCGAACTTATTATGAGGTTCAGGCGGACGGTATTAATTTAGTTAACTATTCGGTCAATGTTAAAAGTTCCGTGTGATGTTGAAAATGTTCAAGCTCATACTCTCGAGTATCTTCGTGAATAGTTCTTTGAAATTATTCGTGCTATCGTTTAGATAGTTATGGTAATATGTGGAAACTTAGTTTGTACTTATATTTAATAATATCAGTAACAAGCTGTATAGAAAAGAATTCGAAAAGTAGTATAATGAAGGCAGTAATTTTACTCACACGCGACAATAATGAGTAGAATAGCGTTGTTTTAATTCCGAGTATTACTATGAGTAGGCTGGCACATATTAATCTTATAAAAAATATATATGACTTCCTATTCAAGTAAGCTACAGCTAATATTTGGGGAAAGTTCTTAATTTAAATTCTACATGGAGTTAAGTACTAAATGTCACCAAATATGCTGGTAGAAGCCACCACAAATACCACATGATAGGCCACATAAGGCAATCGTAAATTATACGAAAACCGTATCTTCGGTACCGACAAGCGGTTCACGTCCGCTAAATCAAGATTGAGTGCGAGCATACGGGTTGTACCTCAAAATGTGTCAACTATAAATCAGAGATTTAATAAGAAATTCGCCCCAATCTAATTCTGAGCGACTTCAAAGTGAGATTTAAAAGTGGTGAGGGCGAAAGGGCTAGCTCGTAAATGTAAGCGGTATTCAAACAACCATTAAACGGTAAATCACGGCATAAAGAGTTGTGTTTTTCATTGAAACTACCCTAATGGGAGTTGTAGTCGAGCGAAAATAAAATTTGTTGTGTCGAATAAACTACATTTTGTTCACTACAGTTCAGTGTAAAGTTTTAATGAGAAAAATGCAAATTTAAAATAGAATTAAGGAATATAATCGAATAAGAATTATTTTGCAAACCATAGGTTGACCGACATGGTTTGCATAGCTATGTTCCATTAATCAAATCAAAAGTATTTAATAGAAAATAAACATCTTCCTTCACATTTTGATTTGTATTCCATAGGTGGATAAGAATGTTCGGTGCAAAATGAATCATAAATTCAAGTCACATACTAAAGTGCAAAGTTTCCTAATCAAATTGAAAGTGTGAAGAGTGATAATTTTGGTCTTGTAAGTCGTAAAATAAATCTTCGTTGAAGTGTTTTATATAAAACCGTAAACATTTTTAGAAACAGTAAAAAATCCGAACGATAACAACTATAGACTTTCAATTGATAACGCTAAAAACTGATTGAGATCGTTGGAAGTCTGTTACACTTAGCAACAAAGTTTAAGTTAATAAAAAATCAAAGTAACCAAGTAAAAAATTGAAATACGAAAAAGTTAACCGAAAGAACCCAACCAATTTTGCACACGAAAAGATTCGAAAGGAAATTATTCGCTTTTTAATAACACAAGACAAAGAAAACACAAAGGTATAAGTTTAACGACGCATAAAAAATCGATTCCATAAATAATACAGTCGTTTGTTAAACTGAACATTGACCGGTATCTTGTAATGGATCACTTAATTTCGATTAACTCCACGGACCCGATATGAGAACAATACAACTCCGGATATTACTCGTTTTCGCTTTTTGATCGTTTTTCACGTTATTTTCGATACAGCCCCGGCAGTGGCGATCTTAAACAAATAGTTACACGTCCAATATAAATTGGACTCTCAAATTCTACAGGTGTACCCTTTCGTCTTCGTAAAATTTAAATAGAGAAAGCGGAGGGGCGGGTTTGCTTAAATTGGCGGTGGGATGTTTGATGTAGAATGCCCCTTCGGCCTTCCAGCGACGAAGCGTATCGTTCAAGCTTGTGCCCATTATTTTAATGGCCAATCAATATATTCCCTATAGTTACATAACATATTTCACGTCGGTTACCAGAGAGGATATACTAATTAAGTTTGTTTGAATATTTACTTTGTAAATTGTTTGAGTTCAGCCGTTATTAAGACGTTGTTTGCGGTACCCTAATTTTCTCGTACGGTTATAGGCTAACAAGCCACGGTACAAATATCTGACGAGGAATTTAATTTGAATATAGAAGCGTTAACTACCACAGGTTCGACCGATTAAACGGAAGATTAGGTTTTATAGGGATTCAACCCTTTTGGAAATGTTCGTAAGGTATTAAACCATTTCATTCTATTAACTCCACCACGACCGGTGACACCTATGCCGTTAATATAATATGCACTCAATTAAATTCAATTTAAAATAAAAATTTTGAACATTCCATCCTTACCAACATAAAAATACACTTTCACTATTCCAAATATTATTTTATTACGAACCATTTAGCGACCCATTCAGTTCACACCTCAAATTCATTAGCCGAAAAGTAAAGGAATTTTTATACCATTTCCTGATTGTTATTTTTCATATCAAAGAGCAGTTTTCTAATCAGACAAATGGACTTTCTCACTCCGTGGCGTTGTAATAATATTATTTTATCCCCCTATAGATGTGACACTCCTGCCAACTAGTCCAAGTTTTTGAAGGCAAGCTTTATTTACATTTCTATTGAAACTTTTTGGCTGTGGGAAATCTGAGCTTGTCTTCTAAATAGGGCGTCAATTTTATCTCATTTTTTGAAAATAAAACTTTTATTTTTGTTTTAATAGTCAATAATTAAGAATACTTATTATTAGTATTTATGAGGATCTAAGAAAAGATTTCGTGCATATACGTTGTCAAATATTTAATTTCATCGTATATGACAATCAGCTTTACGGCACTCTGAAACCTTGGTGTATGGTGTATGGTAGTTATATAGTATGATTAGCATGATATTTGGTGAAAAACTGAACAATTACGAAAAGTGGTTTTATAAATAACCCGGATAGCGACAAACTACTGTCGATATTCATAATTTAACAGCTTAATTTCCTCTTAAATGCTTTCTCTGACAAAGACAATTAAATTCTACATTAAGAAATAAAACCCCCACAATTTAACGATGCTATCGCACATCTCTGACCAATGTGTATGCATTACGATATGCTTCACTAAAAACACCAGTATTCTTTAATTTCAAGACAATAATTCCTCACCACAATTTCAAACCTTATTGCAAAACGATAAGGTATAATTTCTCTTAAACACAGGCCTACATTGAGTTAGCAATGTCCAGTGTATAAGAGAAAAAAAACCGGCCAAGTGCGAGTCGGACTCGTGCACGAAGGGTTCCGTAAATTACAGTTAAATCAACCTATCTCAAAAACTATAAGAGATACTTTGATCAAACCAAAAATCGTTGAAAGAGGTAATTAGCATGCATCACCTCTATTTTTTTTAGAATTTTATACCCCGTAGTTATAAAAATAGAGGGGGGGGGACATACTTTTTACGACTTTGAGAGCTGATATCTCAAAAACCGTTCACTTTAAGAAAAATGTTTTTTAGAAAACTTTATATCATTTTAAAAGACCTTTCCATTGATACCCCACACGGGTATGTACATCGAAAAAAAAAATTTCATCCCTCAGTTACATGTATGGGGGGCCCCATCCCCAATTCTTTTTTTTACTATTTAGTGTCATATTTTTGTAGCGGTTCATACAACACATATTCCCATCAAATTTCATCACTGTAGTACTTATAGTTTCCGAGTAAATCGGCTGTGACAGACGGACAGACGGACAGACGGACAGACGGACAGACGGACAGACGGACATGACGAAACTATAAGGGTTCCGTTTTTGCCATTTTGGCTACGGAACCCTAAAAAGTAAGATTCCACCATGTCTGACCATTTCCGACGGCTATTATTCTGTCTCCCTCTATATCCGTTTCCGGCTGTCGCGAAAACAAAATAATGCTGCAGACAAAACAAAATATAGGTTCGATGCACGAATCGGGCTTACCTTAGTTTTTTTAACGAATTGACCCTTTGATGTTCATTAAAAAGATGAAGTGCTTTCATCCTATTTTGATAGATTGGAGGGAGTCTGGTAGCAGTGGTAAGATTGAATGAAATTTTATACACCCGAAGTCCCGAACAACTGTTGTAAATGATGTCTCGTCGGTCAAGGTTCGCCACTTTCTAGCGACCTGTATCCACTTCTTCCTAGACAGACTAAGTCAAGTGTGCTTTTTCTTAGTTTTTTTCAAAATTACAAATAGCTCCACCATTTGTTTTGAAATCCAACACCCAATTGTAAAAACCTGGTGTCTATAAACTTCCAAATTCATCGCCTACGTTCCCCGCAGTAATCTAATCCTTCACCTGACTTTTATCACCAGCACTATAAAACCACCTGAAATACAAACCTCACAGAGGCATCGTAATGTTTACCCAAACTCTAGAACTTTCTATCAAAATAAAACCTTTACTTAAAAGACTGGACGAACTTCGAAGCTCAACGCATACGTCAATGTATTTTAAATGTACGAAATTTTACGTTTTTCCCCGCAAACTGAACGGATTCGACCAACAAACAAACGTTGGCTGTAAGTGAAAAGTTTGGCTGTTTGTGCTTTTAACCCTCCCCTAGAGTGTAAAAAACAACCTATATTGACGTACTGAATAATAATTTAATTTTGTTTACATATGAGTTTTAGTAACTTTGCTTTAGTTGGTTTATAAATCAATTATTTCTTACTTTTTACTGTTTTTTATTTCAATAGATTTAATATAGCTGCAAAACATAATATTATCATAGAAAAAACCTATCATTCTTCATTGAACATCTGTATCAAAATATTTTCATTCCTCGTAGATTCATATTTCTTGAGTTCCACAAACCATAACTCTATAAATATTTCTTCTCGGAACGAATATAAATTAATGGCCTTCACGACTCCAACAAATAAGATGTCACGTTGTTATAACCAATCGTTACCAGGTCATAGATGAAGAAATAGAATCTAGGGAGCAACAAAACTCTTTAATTGCCACATAAAACAGTCTTCACCCTTTTAATCATATCAAAAGAGCAATCTTCCGGCCGGATGGACAGAAAACGACAGTTGAAAACCTTGTTCTTTAACACCACCTTATTCCATTATCAATAAGGACGTGATTCCTTTGTCATACCCCAATCTGTTATCGGGGTGTAATTTCGAAAGTTCCACGAATAACGATGATCTATCATATTACAAATTCGTTTTTGATTCGTGAAAATCTAATTTCGTGGTTCCGTCTTTCATGTTTGTGTTACTTGTTCTTTAATCTTCCGTGAGGCTTAGGTTACCTGCTTCTTTAATTAAAATGGAAGCTTTTCATTTGTTCCGATTAATGTCACATTGTTTTATACCGTATCTGGTGACGGAATTTCGTGTGGAAAGGCTTTGACATTTTATCTGCAGAGTTAAATGGTGTAAAGTCCGTATTTGTATTTAGAATTTTAACACATTTACATGTCCATGATGGTTAAAAGCTTTTTGGTGGAGTCACTTTTTTTTCGGTCAAAATTTGTGAATTTGTTCTGTACATTAAACAAGATTACCAGTGAGGCAATAAAAGCTATTTTTGTTATTTTGCTTTGAAACTGTTTCAAATAACACAACATGAACAAATAGTGAAGCCAATCCTTCAATCAACAGGCACGTTTTTTACCATATTTAACTATCAGATGACAAAAAAGTGAACTGTAGGCTATTTTATCTCACCAGCAAAAAATAATCCCCTTACATAAAATATCTTCTTGTACATTAACAGTTAAATCATGTTAATAACAATAATTTCATACACGACACTTACAAAAACCAGTATACCATTTAATAACACCTCTGTCCTATAATCTGCTAGTACTTTCAATAAATACAGGATCTACATTAATTAGCTATTCGATTACACCATTAATCGTCCAGTATGTAATAGCAATCATAAACTCCTAATAACTAAGTGTAACCTCTGCTCCTGTTATCCCTCTCTCCCTCTTTCCTAACTAATAGAAATGAGACAACATAATGACCGTACACGAAGGAAGGAAAGATAGCGGAGATGCCATAACGAAGGTTGGTCAGGCGCCTTCTTGTAGCTCCACGTGTTCGAAACTACCAGCTACTAGAACTAACAAGGTGTTTGGACTACTTGTGAAAACACGATTAATCTGTCAGAGATTGGTCTTGATTGATTGGTGATTTTATTTAAACAAAAGTAGAAAGCGTAAGAGAGCGGGGCTAGTAGCGTTCCTCGTCCCCCGAACACACGCATTTTGACGCGCCACTTTCATAGGAGATAGTGCGTTATGACATCTCCGCTAGTCATTTTGTTCTCCATGGACCATAAGCATATCCAATGGAAATTCATAGGCAACAGCATAATACCGTTGTTATTGCACCATAAAGTTTACTCACCATTTTATCATGCCGGCTTCCCTACAATGTATGAGACATTCATATATTAATAAATATTAATATAAAGGCATTAATTTTATGAGGCCTAAGAGGTGGAAACAAACAGCAGCCAAGTGAATATTTATAGCTTTGCATGTTCCCGATGTATGCTGAAGTATGCCTAAGTCCTTTAGGCTGCGTACACATAGAAATATTGTTAATGCTACTCGTATTTATTACTTATTGCCTTGCTTTATTTATTACCTACTTGTTACTATCTTAGAACTCCTAAAAACGAGAATTCGGATTTTTAAAAACATAAACTAGATTTTTTTGTAAAGTTCTGGAAACCTGTCTGTCTAATTGTTATAATGTGGGGAGAAATATTTTCAACCAATAAAACCTCGGGTAATATCGGTGTATGTTTTTTGCGTTCTCCTGAACACAGCTTTACTTTTGTTGAAGATTTTCCCGTTGTCCGTTTAATTGTTTGATTTATGTAAACGTTATTACGTTGTACTTTTAACGTGAAGTTAACGTATTACTAAAACTGTAAATATTCGTTATTACCATTAACTGATAACTTATTTTTATAAAAAAATAAGGTGAATGAAAATATTCCCGTGAACTGTGGTTCACTATTTTGGTATTAAAAATCACAATGAGAATATTTTTTTGAGTGTGCTATAATGAGCACCCTTATATTTTCAGGTGTATACTTGGAAATAAATCATAGTTGATATTCGTCGAAAAACGAGTAGATACGCTTATAGAAAACATCGAAAATACTTTTGTATCGATGTAACAATAAAATAAGCAAGACATTGGAAAATACTTGCGCCGAACATGAAGATATCTATTTAAATAATTTAAGCAAAACAAAATTCCAACGTCATTTTTATGATGGAATAACATGAAAAAATAATTTCTAATGTGTATCAATAAAAGGGGACGATTCCAAGTTCCTCAACTCCAAGATAAAGAATAACGATGGGATCCATAACTCAGGGGCTACGGACGAAAGAAAGTATACTAAACAAAAATAAAAGCCAGTGTTTGTGAATCGACTTCCAAGTTTATTTTCAAAGGGCCATAATCATCGGGAGGCGAACTTTATTACGTTTTACGAGGATACTTAGATGTGAAACGTAAACATTGGCACGGAGGGAACATGCAAAGTGTAAACAAATTAACGAACGAGATACCTTCTTGTATTTCATATAAATTGATGCGTAAACTTCCTTTTGATTTCTTGTTTTTGCCATGTTGATTGTTCGACGTTATTAATTGACGGGTAAACAGACTGCTTTGGAAACAAAAATCACCTTGTGATTTTCCATCATAAACATTTTTGGAACATACAAAGACATTTTTATGATCTCATTATAATAATTTCGCCATTTTTTCTCATTCACACAACACAGATTACACACAAAAATTCGTTATGAATAAAGATTAATTCATACCATCATCATAACAAGATGAATAAATCTTACGTAGAAAATGAAAAAAACTCCCTTGTCTTACCATCCTCGGTAATAAAGTCATCTGCACTTTAAGAGCAAAAAATATTAAAGCAAAACATTTAACATCTTCGTCCATGTGTCGAGTAATAGCACGGAGGCGTCAAAAGATATGCAGATGTATCTTGTAATTATACTTTTTTTTATAACCAAGGCGAAATGGTACAAAGAGCTGACGTTTTTATGCTAAAATATGGAGATGGAGTCATTAGCAATTTTTATTTTAATGAAAAGATGTCGTTCAGTTGCAAATGGACGGCCCTGGTTTCTTTCGTTGGTCAGCGAATTTTTTATTGCGCAACCCTTACAGATGTGCAGAGATTTTTCATTGAATTTATTTTTATGCAGTTTGCTCAGTACCCGTTAAAACATTAACTGAGTAAAAAGGTTTTTAATTTAAATTGCTTTTATGAATTAATTTTGTGGACATAAAAATTGCATAGCTGTAAATGATAGCAGTATTTTTGCGTTATCGCTGATGAAGCTAATTCTTAATTGGCTTAGCTTTTATTCGCAACTGTTTTTTATTTTGGCTTTTTCGCAGTGTTTGTGTTATTATTTTTTGCGTGAACAACGTGTATATCATAATATGTTGTATGTGCCCATTTATTCAGTTTGTATTTTCTGTTACAAAATTCCTTCTCCATATCGTCGAATTTTTTTTCTGATATCCCTCCAGAAACTTCTTCAACCTGTAAAACGACCAAATATAAATAAAATTAACAACAATAATTAAACACCCCAATTAAAATTATCTTCCCAAAAATAACGGTTCATATTTTTACCCGACGTCATTTCCAATACGCCACAGTGCGTCCAATGTTTTTATACCTGTCACTTAGTGGTTGTATTTTCGGTGGCGCACTGTTATTGTAGCATCCCCGACGGATGCGTCCTCTTAATTTCCAGTAAATCGTGGAGCTCTTTAGATGGCCTGCATCTGAATAAACATTCGTAACTGTGATTAAGGTTTGCTGTGAACCGGCGACATGCATTTTGTAATGGGTCTGATAGCAGATGAAGTGTGTGCGACTAAAAGTCGTTACGCTCTTTTAATTGGTTTACGTTGTGTTGTTTTTTCTGTGGTTTATTTTACTGGTGGGACTTGGATAATATTAGTTCAAAGTTATTAATTATATTTTAATCTTATCCTTAAAACATGGACATCAAAGTCATTCTAGAATCTTTAAGTTTAGAGGCACAGTATTTTTAGCAATTTTTCAAAATCATTTAAAAAGTATCGTATGTCATAAATAAATCTTAATTTAAATAGTTCTTTGTAAGTACAGTTCTTTTAGACATTTTGACGTACATTTTCGCCATTATAATTTTATTTTGCTTCTGTCGGACGTTATACAGTCGCGAGTGTGTGAACAGCCTGTCGGCACTGCACTGATAATCTCATCGATATATCAAGAGCATTGAGCTGTCCGAGTCGAGCACCATCAACTTTACACGGGAAGTGAATAATAAGTTTATACCTAATTCAATATTTGTTATATTATGTTTGCTTTTCATTAGGTTAATGCATTCGTACCTATTGCTTTAATTGCTGCACTGTTTGTTTGTAAAGTAAATAGAAATATTTATTTTAGAATTAGATCATCAATTTATTGTCAAGAAAGGGTTACTAACTCAACTTTATTGTGATTCATTGTTGAGTAAAATATCGTAAAACTGAATATACAAAATATTCGTAGGTATTAGAATTTTGGAAATCAAAAATTAACGGTAAACAGTAACAATATCTTTTTTTTTTGGAATTGATCATTTTTTTTTATGACTCAGGAACTTCAAGAATGTCTTTAAAATATGATATTTCATTATACATTTTTACCATAATATTATGGAAGCATAATGAGTTTAAAAGCTATAACTTATCTAAGCAGGACTTTACGTCTAACATATGAGTCACATACAGACTTAACATTTCGTCACCCTTAATTACCCATGTCATGTGAAATCAGGGCTGTCATCTCAAAAAAATCCTAGGAACAAATTGGAAGTTTATAATGTCTTGAATACTTGATCTAAGCAAATTTTGTGCTGCTTAAATTCGGCGAGACTAAACGGTCTCTAGGTGGTCTCGAAATTTTATGAGCCAGCTTTAAATTGCTTTATTTTAAATATGAGGTGACTGCTGCAAAGTTTGTGAAGGTTTTTCGTGAAGTGTTTTTTTTCGGTTACGTTCTGAATAATATCCTGACTCCACATCAATTCCACATAGTATGTTGGTTTGTGTGTACTTCTTATCTTAGTATGTATTTGTTGTTTACTATTGTTAATATACTTTTCTTTTTGTAAATATGGATTTAGTTTATTTTTAAATGTAACGTATAGATTTTGAGGTCATTGTTAGAAGCAAACATCGCAATTTAAAAATAACGAATTTTTTGTTAAAAGAAAAACTACATATAATCATTAATTTTATTTTAATTGGATATTACAATTATTAAATATTTTCTTTGAAGTTTACTTAATAAAATTATATAGGCTATTAAAAAGTAACAGTTAATATTCTGCAAGTAACCAAGCTTATGAGTCACCACTGTTCTGATTTATGCCTGGTTATTTTTAATTCTGACAGCAGAACTTCATTGTGTGATAAAACCAGGCCTTGTTTCTCGGTAATAATAAGCCATACGGATTGTTAAATTATTTTTAAACCTGTTCTTAATTATGAGGGGGAATATTTTAGCACCGGCACCTATATGCAATTATATTGGCCAGATTAATTTTCAGAGCGAACTAACCTAGGTATACCTACTACAAAATTATTTTTGTCTGTTGTTCGGTTGTATGTAAACAAAACAAAGCTTTAGGTAAATACACAATGCCGTTAAAACCCCCCACCACGTCCTGACATATATCACAGCTTGTCCACCCTTTTTATAAAACAACAACTCTCTTACCTCCCGCAGATTTCCTTCACATTTTCTTTTTTAATTCACGACGAACTCCGGGTGTGACGGCCCTACTTACTTAGACGAAACTTGTGCATTCTAAGACAAACAGGACATTTTACTGGCACTTTAGTTAATGACTGATTTCATTAAACGCCTCGTAAGACTGACTAAAGCACTGTAGTGCATATCGATAACGAAAGCTCATTTTCGAAATGGTATTATTAAGGTTGAGGGTTTAGTGTAGTTGTTGATAAGAGGTAGCGGATTAGAGTTTGTAGTATGCAAGATTGCGGGTAAACTTCAACGTAAAAAATCTTCGATTACCTAGGTATAAAAATATTAACAGATAAATACTCTCTTATTGCCTTACGGTAATAACAAACACAAAATAATTTAAGAGAAACAAATATAAACAGAAAGTTTCTGTTAGTTCGATATTTGTACAACTTAACTTAACTAACTTAGACTTGGATTCAGAACTTATGTAAATATATAATACACAATCACTATAAAACGCCTGTAGCATTCATTTACTTATCATATTGAACCTGTAATTTGCAAAATTCTTGAAAGTTATGACCATAAGCACCTCACAAAAAAGCTACCGCTCAACAGCATAACCGCGTCCCAATAAACAAGCTTCGCTCGTGAGTAACCGATACGCTGTCCCGTGCGACACATATAAACACCTCACACTGAGCTTGTGACAGCATGCACTCGCGTCAGCGCAGATGGATGCTGTATGTTTTGTACTAACTTGATTTAGTAAGTAAAAAAACAAGTCAACTATTTTCGTACTTAAAACATTGACAAAATGAGTCTCCATATACTATCTTAGTACTCTAGTCGCGGTCTGAAACCGTTTACTGGAACTCGAGAAAGCAAAATAATTTGTCCTATCGAATTCTCGTTATCTCAGTAATTTTAACATACTTTAATGAAGAAAGTTTCTACCATGCTATGTACTTCTTGTCAAATTATAATTTTACCGAAGAATAACCATAACGTCTACTATACCTACAAAAAATCCAAAATTCACGTGCCTTTTCTATACCTCAAACAAAATAAGTGCCTTTTCATTTGTAGAAAATAAACAAGTTTCGCATATATTCTGTGTAGCGTTACGCTTTGCTCGGACTATTTCAAAGGCCGGCCAGAATTCATGTCAAAATGTTTGAAAAGTGTGCCCGAAAGCATCAAAACCTCTCTACGAGAACTTTTATGCGAAATTTAATGTTGCATATTTAAAAGCTGGCTGCTGTTGGTACAGGGTCTATTACTAGCTACTAGCTTTTTTTTTCATATTCTCTGATACGAAGAAAAAATGTGTTAATAGCTTCCGCGCATATTAGTTTTTATTCCTCCGTGAAAACAGTCGACTAGTTGTAATAATCTTACGTCAATGTTGTCGTATGGCCGATGCAATATTATAAATTGTTTATACCAAATGATATTGATACTTTACCTTTTTAAACAAAAATTATACAATCATGGTGAGCCTTTCGTGTGCTGCAATGGGCAATGTAAACGATTTCGTTGTTTTAACTCACATTACAAATAAGATATTAATGAACTCGTTAATGAATTACTATGTAAAGCATTGTTATTTCGTTATAAAATACAATGAATGTTTGTATCATTATTTTATTGCGATGCTAATTTACTTTTGGGATATTGGTGTTTAAATTAATTAATTTTTACTGACAATTATTGTTGTTGCAATTAAGTAATTATTGTTCAGTTGTAATGTTCATTTATGAATCAAAATTCATAAATTAATTATAATGCTCTATAAATAAATTAACTACAAACAATCAAAAACATAATGACTGGCTGAAACCTACTAATTTTGCAAACAGCATAAGGCTGTTACTAAGGAATAAAAATCGTTGTGAATATACAGGAGACGTATTAATATTGTCCTGAAACAGTATATTTTCCTCCATCTCAACAAAACCAGTAAAGAGCACATTATTTTCACAATACACGACATTTCATACTACACACGAGGCCACGAGAAAAACCTCGCTAAAGATATTACAATCAAAACAATATAGCTTCCTAAGGCATCATGATGAGACGCTGAAATCACAAAGAAACTAGCGCAAGTGTCTCTAACACAAACGTTAATGGAATGAAATGAAGAACAATAAGAAATCTGATATGAGTGGACTGTACGAATCCTTCGAATGTTATTCCAACAGGACCGTAGTTGGGGAATATTTGTTCTACCTTACGTGTGAATTGTCCGATATGGAACCCCTGTCGCGATTCCGATGAGTTGAGGCGAAAAAAATACACGGAAATATTTGGAATATCAGGAAATTGAAACCTGAATAAATAATAGAAGGAAAGCTGTCTCGGAATCTTTGACTTTTTGCTTGATTAGCTAAGAAGATTTTGTTGGATTTTATTATGTGAGCAATTTAAATTGCGTACATTATTAAAAACTAAAGTGTAGTATAGGCTACTCGGGCCAAGCGCATCCGAATGAAAGTCGCTTTGCCATTATATTTAATTAAGTCAATTTTGCTTCTAATAACAATATTTTGGAAACATGCCAGAACCGGTTTGTGGGACAGTTCGCATGTTACCTAGATTGGGACTTTTATGGTTTGTAGACTTGATACAAACTAGAGAAAAAAATAAAATCGTAAAATATGTACGCGCTTTGCCAAAAATTCCAATACTACGGTACTTTGTATTTTTACTAGAATATAGTATATTTGTTTTATTTTATTTTGTAAAATAGTGTGAAAGATTACTTTATTATTAACTTGTATGAGTATAATTACAGCTGTTGATTGGTTGCGCGCTAATTAATCTTTCTCATTAGTGGCGTATTGATTGGTATTAGCGTCTCATAACTGTAATTACGTGGCTATAAAGGAGCGAATATGGGTATGGTGTAACTGTTAGCGACTGGGGGAAATCTTGGCAAGTATTTAGCAGGTTTCATTTGTAATGCAATTTACACCTGTACTTCGAAATCCGGGTAGTGTATTTTGAAGTTGGTTAGATACCTACTCTTGGTATTTATTTATTTAACAGTTTATGTACACAGTTACACACAAAAGACAGACAAGAATAAAAACAGAAAAAAATTGTACAACTTACAACTTTGTAGATAATATTATTTTAAAAAATATATTTATTTATGCAATTACATATGTGTATTTTATAAAATAAATAACGATAATATAAAATGAAGTTGACGATGTCGTTCATTATTGCACTTCCCAGAAAAAATATAGAGAAATATCTTAATGATTACAACTAAATAACAATTAATGTTCACAACCATTAGGTACGCTAAATAAACAATATAACATACCTACAACTACCGTTAAATAAAAATGAATGTGAGTGACAAAGTTTGTAAAGTTCGCTGGTCGCTCTCAGTCACCCGTACCTTGTAAAATTCTCAAAGGGCCGTATTTAACTAACCTGGCGCTTGTAATAGCCGTCAATGTTTTTAACACCACGACAACTTGCATGCGGTGAGATGTGAATAGGCTCGTTGTAAACTATGGAGAACAAAATGAGTAGCGGAGATGTCATAACTCAAAATCGCCTAAGAAAGTAGCGCGAAAAAATGCGGGTGTACGAAGGACGAAGAACGAGCTTCACCCTCAGGCCTATGCCTCGAATTTTGCGGGCAGCGGGGCGGCAGCGGCGGCGGCGCGGGCGGTCACCGTTTTGACTGGAGTGCACCGCTCGTTGCCCGTTCCCCGCCGCTGTATTTGAGGGCCGGTCCATTTGATTATACGCGTAAGATCCTGCCGCTCCCGCGCCGCCGCCGCTGCCGCCCCGCTGCCCGCAAAATTCGAGGCCGAGGCCTTAAACCTTCTTCGATTCTTAAACCCATTATTGTTAAAACATAATCACCAATTAATCAAGACAAATCTTTGACAGATTGGTTTTGATTTGACAGGGAGCCCGAACACCTCGTTAGTTCTAGTAACTGGTCACGCCTACAGTATGTTATATGACCCACAAGAAGGCGCCTGACCTACCTGTCTTGTAGCATCTCCGGTCATGTTTCCTTATTCTATGTTTTAAACTAACATGTAGGCACTTGTACGCTGACAAGTTTTACTGCGAACGGTCCCGTTTGTTGCTGATTTGTTAATTTTCTGTGAACTAGCTGTTGCAACTGCAACTTAGTTACACTGAATAGATGCGAGTTTATTGTGTTTAATTATGTTGTGAGTTGCGTTTTATTTGAGGAAGTTATATAACTGTCACCAATTTTGCGTCAATTTTGAGTTATTCAACCTTTTCATAGCACGTTTTGCTTCTCTAAGTCCAAGAGTTGCTCCCTAAATGATCTATGATAGAAAGTCTTTCGATACAACTCAGCACTTTGGGTGACTACAGTCATGGTTTGTGGGGATAAATTGGGCTAAAGGGTAAAGTTAAGGGGGATCGGTTTCCCCTTGTTTACTATAAACAATATACAGACATACCTACAACTTGATTACGTATAACAGATATAGCTAGATAAAGTGTTGGCAGCAAAACAACTTGCGTCTTATTTTAACACACCTTTTTCTATTGAGAAAATGACAATAAAAGATGCACTTTTAAAGAACTAATTGTAATTAATACCTATATGTGTTTGAAAAATCGTATTTTGAGAATTTCAGAGATATGAATATAATTACGGTTTAATACACCTCGAGAGATATAAACCGACTACAAAATCCACACTGCTCGCCGAAAAAAAACAGGACAAACACAAACAAATTTTGTTCCAAACAAAAACAGTATTACTCGCATGAAACATGTTTTCCTTAAACACACAAAACAACACAATTTTGTGCTCAATTAATAAATTAATACGATATTAACATTGTAATACGCAAAATAAGCCATTTGTTCATAATATCCAGCCTAACGGGATTCGAAACACAAAGGGATTTAGATAACCCCTCAGTTATTATGGGTTAATATTACTTGTAACAGTAACACTGCTCTGTAATGCCTAACGAATCATCTCTCATAAATTTTAATTAAACATTTGATACTCCACGGCCGCTGTGGTGTAATCTACTTTAAAATTAATAATGCTCATATTTATTTAAACATTGTACTTGATATATTGATGCGATAGATCGGGTTAAGCTGCTGTTGGCTTTGATTTCCCTCAAGATGTTTCTAAGTCTATCGTTTTGGGGTAGTTTATCATCATTTAGGATGCTTAAGCATTCATGGGATACGCATTAAGCGTGCTATAAACATAAATGAAATAGAATTTCCCTATGGTTATGAAATTCCACCGGTTTTATGAAAATAATATCTTATAATGGCTTATTTAATATACCTACATCAATATTGTATAATATAACAAAATAACATTTCTTCATTAGATAAATAAGTATATTTTCAGCAACCGGAGATTTATGAGGTTCAATATTATGCCTATCCATTGGCCATACATACTACATAGTTCAACAAAATAAAGTATTAAAATATACGTACATCCTTTATTAGTGAACAACAATTTCATAAGTATAATCATGTTGTTTTACCAGAAGTAGACAACCATCAATTAGCTAACTCGATAGAAGATTTACGAGATGCCTGCGAACCTGTTCAATCTGTTCATACAACACAATACACTTTTTTAACCAATATTTATGGCTCTAGATTAATACGTTAGCCACGGTTATCTCCCCGGAGCCTTAACAAGGGAATTATAGGTCATTTTGTCCAAAGTTCTCTAGCCCACCTACGGACATAATCACATTGAAGGCCACCCGCAAGTAAAAATAGTTCATCATGAATGATACTTTTTTTAATCCTTTACGAAAAATAGCTTTTTAATGCATCAAAATTACCTCTTCTATTTATGATCTCCTTACTTTATTTGATTAAGTCACGCTCTCGTATAGTTATAAAACTATAAAAATAAAAACAAACGTGTTCGATATATAAAATTTATCATGATTAAATTGTGTGGTTTACGCCTTTTAGTCTTACTTTCAAAGACGTAAATGATAAGCGCGAAACGCAACTTAAGTCACGAATCGATATCCAAAAATAATGATTTATTTGTCCGAATGACGGTCATTGTCACTCCCGATTAAATACGCTACCGAATTACAATAGACGCGACCTTCACCCACTAAACTATACTTCTCAAATATTAAAACTAGTCACCATGGAAGCCCTTGAAATAATAACATAATTTCCTGGGTTTAGTATAACATGATCTGATTTAGCCCTTTGAAACTTAACACGTGACGATCATATCGGCACCAGTGCAGCTCAATAATTACAGTTAACTTAAATAAGTCAGGCCATCAACGCATAGGATTTTTTCACTTATGTCTTGAACAGTAAATTCGTAAATACTATATCAAGGGTGGTGGTTTATGGTGTTTACTCTTTTGAAGTATCCGTTGCGTGGTGACGTAAGTAGGTAATATTGGCTGGGAAGGCAAGCATGGAAGTTTTGATGTGGCGTATTAGCTTGCAAATATAGAACCCATACAAAACACTTATTGATCGAATGTTAGTCGGTGCAAGTTGCAAACTGAAATTTATGAGCTAGCGGTAAGTAAGAGCTCTTGGATCGGTTACTTTGGCTCAGTTCACTCGGCTTTGTTTATTGCAACCCTCAGATACCGTCTTGCGCTTATGAATATTGATAACGGAGTTGCTTACAGTTCAAACTTTTTGAAAGAGCGATATTAATATTGGATAGCGGGACGCTTTATTCGCTTCCTTTTTGCTGTGCCGCGAGCGTTAGTATCAATTCTAAGAAATGTTGGAATGGAATGTTTTTTACAAATACAACGCTACATACAAACTAGTTGTTTGCAATTAAAATTAAATACTGCTTGATTATAGCTAACAAGCCTTATTGTTTTTTTCTCTTCGCGGTACATCTATTGTGGCTATGTTTTTTCAATTTTTAACAACTCTTAAGCGAGTTACTCCAGGTGTGCTTGATCGATTTAAGAAACTAATTTTAGTGCTGACCTTTCTAGTTTGATCAATGAAAAGTTAAACTGTTTTAATTCCCATCAGACATACAATCTAGCTAGTACTTATATACTTGTTGTGTTAAACATGTAGAGGGAATGTAAGATTCTCGGAATTTCTCAGAAAGCAGGGCTGCACGAACGTCCTTTACCTTATCAAATATCAACAAAACTTTACAAAATCTCATATTCCTCCTTTACCCCACTTGAAAATCACGTTGATCGTGAAACTAGACACGGCAAGCCCTAATAGCGAACTATTGTAACTTAACAAGAATCGGTACGTCAAGATATTTGAGTGGATCAAGATGTTATCCAAATACATATTGGATTAATTCTCTATTGATCGCATAATATATTCTGATTCAAGAACCCTTGTTATAAGTGGATGCCAACCCTCGTACCGTTGCTATTTCATTTGATCTTGTTGGTTCCATCAAATATTTAGACCGTTAAACTTGAGTGAAAGATAGAGATGCGCCGAGCAAGTTAGCGGCTGCATCGACTTTTAAATGGTTCGCTTCTCTTTGCTTCGATCTGTGTAGCACAAAGTGCAAACAAACGTTTAATCACTTTTAGGAAATTCGTTGAGACTAGAACACTATTTGTTGAGTTCTTGTTACAGTTTAACGCATCTATGTCACTATGTTCTTCGTGTTTAACTGATAAAGTTGATGTGTCGTTGCTACAATTTCTTCGAAAATATAGCACTCTTCTTACGTACTTTGTTGGTGGTAAGCAACTAAGCTACTATGAAGCAACGAGAAAATATTTTTTTATATATTCTAGGTCTTACTTTCATTTACTTACCATCATGAAAATAATAAGAATGTGTAGAGATAGCTGTGTTACGTAATTACTAAATACCCAATTACGCGTTGGTACATTGCACGTTGCATATAAAAAATTGAACCAAACATTGGGTGCACACTTTCTTAACCTGTAAACGCGAGCGGGCTCAAATTTTCCCATCTTTACACCAGAAGGCTGCCGGAATCTTTATTAACCTGATTGCTACATTTGCATACTGGTAACCATGGGAGTCCCAATTATGGAGTCATCGGTCCAAACGATGTTTTAAAACAAATAGAGGGTTGAATAACTCCACATAAAATTAGGATCGTTATTATAATGTGATGTTTTTTGACTCGTGAAAATTACGCTACTGTTTTGGTTGGGGTTATCATAATAAATCATGAATGTGATTTTAGGAAAAAGTAGGTATGTATTTTGTATATCATAAGAAAAAACTTTTAGCCGAAACATTCAACAGTTAAAAAGTAAGTTGTGAATTTTGCTCTTTATTATCTTATTCTACTTTGAATAAAATCCAAGCAGTTTTAAGTGTTTAACAAACTGTTAAATTGGTGAATGCTACTCTAATCTGAACTTACATCATTTCAATAAAGTTAACCGTCCAAATACTAAGAAAACACAAATGATAAAATAATTTATTAAAATTAGTTTAAAATGTAGCTTTTATTATTCAATCATAAAATTTCAGGAAAACAACTTGAAGATTCCACGGTTCTTATTTATACAGCGAAATACGAATGCAGCTATTATAAAGTCGTGGAATTCTAAGTGAAATCAGTTTTATTATACGAAAACTATAAACAAACGGTCACGAGACATAACTTTCAGTGAATTCCCACTATTTGGGCACGACTAATGCTTTTAAAAGTTAATAAAAGGTGCAGCAGTGCTATTCAGTTGCCTCATTAAAAATATCACACGGGGAATAAAAATAAGGCTGGTGAGTATAAATAACCACGACCTCCATATAAATCTTGGTTTACAGTTCGCAGGGTTGTCGAAACATTGCCTTTTTAATTTGGCAATGGCTGGCATGGAAAATGAAATAGGGAAGCAAAAAAATCTGGCCGAATTTCCAAGTAGACATTCTTAATATTCAACTTAGAATACTGCAATATGTATCATTTCTCAACTAAGGCTTCTAGAACCGAAATTTGTTTTTTTGATTCTTCTTATTTGCAACACGAATTAAATCCAAAATCAACTTCGTAGAAAATAATTACAAGCTCAAATGTAACACGTTAAAATTTAATATTAATTGAAATGTTATATTAGTCATATTTCTTTACCTGTACCTTCGCACACGACTGAGGTTAACCCGCAAATGCTGCTTCGTCAACCCTCACCGACATAGCTTGGCTACCCGCAATGAATACTCGAGTTTTCTGCCTCAACTGTGGGGTGGAAATGTACGGCAATATGGGAATAAAATCCAGGATTTAATCTTCGCACAAGTCGCCGTTTAATCTTGCAGTAGATATGGCAAGATTAAATAATAAATGTATACGCGATCACTTTAAATTGCATTGTGGTATGTTGTACCTTTAGTGTTGCATTTGAGGGTTGTAGGTACTATAATTTCTTGTTCATTGAAGAGTATGAATAGAAATGAGTAGTGTTAGATTATTTTGAGAGTCAATTATTTTACGCAAACATAGAATGAAATTAGTTCATAAGTAAGATTAATTTGATTATTCATTCAAAGCTTTTCCACTAAGATTTTAACAAAAATGGATTTTAGGCTACGAATAAGAATAATACTATTTTATAAAAGAGGAAAAACTAGTAAATGTACATGTTGAAGCACCTACAGCAAAAGACTCCTTAAATTTTCATAAGTCAATCACCCAACAAAAAGAAAACAAACCAATCCTAAAATAAAATAGCATTTCACAAACCAAAATATATCGGATTACAATGCGTACAAAAATAATGAAGCGAATTCATTTATTTAGGTGCGTTTGTAAGGGCGAGCTAGTTTATTAAGGGAGCTAAGTCCTCATTATTTAGACAAGTTAATAAGAATTCCTAAGTCGCATTTACGTCAAGACGAGACGTAAGCAACTGTGTAAGACATTAAGCTAAGAAAAAGAAGATTAGACGAATTACATCCGGAATTAGTGTACTTTTTAGAGCTATCGATTACAAAGAAGTAAATGCTTGGACATTATAATATTGAAATGTTCCTATAAATTGTAATTTATTTTGTTGTTCATTTTAATTCTGTTATATAATTCAATCATATCTCTAAGTTATAGCCTGTTATATCTGCCTGTATTACATTTTCAATTCCTTCACCATCAATCTCAACAACAGCCCATTTAAAATCAACCAACAACATCCAACACCAATCATAAATTTCATCAAACAGAACAACGAAATCATACAAATCATCGGAGCTATAAATAACCAGCAAAGATTTGTCAAATAAAATCATCACTGCATTCAGTTACGCCTACGTCATCGGAAGACAATGCTCAATTACTTCAGCCACCTACTGGCTCAGGATTGGGTGCATGTTCACTGAGATGAGAAACTTTAATAAATGTTCGCTTATTCATCACTTGGCTGACAAGTCTGGTTGTTTGTTTCTTTAATGTGTACGTGAGGAGCTCCATTTGAATATATGAATCTGAAATCGTTTTGTTTCTTGATGTAAGAAGTTGCTTCATCTGTAATGATTTAATTAGTATTAATTATGTGCCTATCATCTTCAATTTTAATCACAGATATGCAGTTTATTATACCTTTATCAACATAAGTTTGAGTGTTACAATAAAACACAAGCTCTGTGATTGAGGAATCATTTGAGGAATCATTTGACGAATCCCTCTAAAACTAATCCCGCCAAGTATTACGAAACAAACCCAAAAGAAGTAAGTAATTACAACCATGTCAACATTTTATCTTCTCAAACTGATAAATAAAAAAATACAGCTGGTACAGCATTTAAAGAACTCGCACAGTAAAAAAACAACACAGAAATTAAGGATCGTATTACTAAAATCCATTAGAGTTGTTCTATAAAAATAGACTCGGTTTCACGTGTAGCGACGGTCTTAAAATCAGTCATTGGAAATAAAACAGCGATAAAAGGAGTCACACAGATCGCCTAGATAAGGAAAGTAAATAAAATGGATTGACGTGGTTAAGTCATTAGGTAAGATATAAGGCGAGTTCCTAAGTACTATCAGTGAGATAAACCAAACAGATAAATTAGAGCACGTTGGTAATGTTCTAGATTTTGAAACGGCTCTTTTAGAATTAATTGAACAGGAAGGAGTTTTGCCATTTCAATTTACGAAGTATGGACTCAGATGACCCTATTTTTATAGTTAAAAATATGAAATGATCTAAAGTGTTTCTACATTGTATACGTCGAATACTATATCAAAGAAACATACCTACAAACCAGAATGTCGACAAAGAAACCAACATGATCATTTCATAAAAGGAATAAGGATACATAAAACTTGAGTGGACTGCCTTTACATAATAGAATATTCCTTGATCCCGAACAAGTATTTCATATCCTTTGTAAGATACTTTGAGATAACAATAAATATAAACAAATGAATAAAAGACAGAATATGGTAAACAAATTGAAATGAAACGATTTCAGAAATGGTTCAAGAATGTTGTCGTGCATGACGATGTGCCTTATATGGAATATAACAGCCGATACTTGCTCTGTAGGAGTTTGAATTGACAGTTTTATTTTAGTGAACTGTAAAACGGCTTCACTTACTTGTATTTTGAAATGTTACAAATTGTACCCATTGCGTTTGAAACTCGATTCAATAATTTTGGATTTTTATTGCTTTTGCTGTGTTTGTTATTGGGAATTTATTTCGGTTGTCAAATAGCAGTTAATGCAAATACGGTTATTAAGGCAAAACAAACATACACCATTTTTTATTATTTTTGGATTAAGTTGCACAATATATCAGATCGAAATCTCCTATACTCTTTTATTTTAGGGTCTAACATTCAGTATCCCATTCTTGCCTTGCTTATTTTGTCTAGCGATGACTGTGATCACCCAAGTAATAGGGTTACGAGCCGCTATCATTTTTTATAAGCAATAAGCATACGACCACACCTTGAAACTGCAAAATCAAAACGATCAGCAACGTTGACGCTTCTCGAATAAAAAAAAACTTCTTTATTAATTTAAAACCTACCTTCATAATACTATCTACCTTAACAGAATAAGGCAAACTATACACGAGCGATATCTTAAGAATCAACACGGGCCGCCCACAAAAGACATAATCCCGAACAAGATTCGAACCAATGATGGTGTACTAAATTAGCCATGTCCACTTTTATAGTCGGACATTTGTGATGGTGACATTGAGTGGTACGAACGAGAAGACATGTCTCGCTTTCAAAAGATGGGATTGCGTTAACAATTGTACTGGTAATTGTGTACTTAGTGATTCCTATAGAAGGATTGGGAGGTCAATGTCTCGTGTATTTTTTTGTTTTGATTTTCATCGTGATCCATGGCAAAGTTTTAGCTAACAAGATACTCATGACAGGCTGTACTGACTGTATTCTTGTTATAATTAAAAAAACGAGGATATTCATTTTTATCGTAGTACTTTGGCTTTCCTAGTTGACCAAATCATGAATGAGTAGATTAAACTGCACGAATGAATCTAAATATTTAAAACTCAAAGGTGACTGACTGACTGACTGACATAGTGATCTATCAACGCACAGCTGAAACCACTGGACGGATCGGGCTGAAATTTGGCATGATGAGATGTTATGACGTAGGCATCCGCTAAGAAAGGATTTTGATCAATTCTACCCCCAAGGGGATAAAATAGTGGATGAAAGTTTGTATGAAACTTGCCCACGCAAACGAAGTTGCGGGCAACAGCTAGTTACTAATATAATTTGCAGTTATTTTACACTGTCTACCTTATACCTATTAGTATGTATCATGTTTAAGTTAATTTTATAAACAGCTTTTAATGAATAAATTAAAAATAAGCTTTAATAAGTACACAGTATTAATAACTAATCTAAAATCATTCCTTACTGGCAGATAAAAAATTAACAAAATACACACCAAGAAATTCCATTCATAGTGATGACAGTCGAAATTGTATTAATATTAATGAAATATTTCCTTTTTTAATAAGACAATTAATATGCTCACGCGCATAAAACAAGATGGCGGCCGGTGGGTGTGGTGACGCGAGTCGCGAGCGCTCATTGGCGCTAGTTATCATTTAATTATGATTCAAATGAAGATGGCACGATAAGACGGCTGCTACTGTATTCCGGTCAGTGATTCGTCTTTTAATAATTCTTATGGTAAGATAAATATCTATGTTAGTTAATGTAACAAGGTGGGCTGTTGATTAATTAGATTGGTTTGTGTATTAAGTTTCTTTTAATTTTTGAGCTTTTGTACCGAGTTGTTAAAGTTTACGAAGTTTGATAATGCTTGCTTCTTTGAAAGACAACGTACAGAACCAACGATTTTATAATATATATCTACTAACTTCTTTCATATTCAAGGAGTAAATATCACACATTATTGTATTCAAAGTAAATGAGATCATTCTGCCATGGCCTGTTTATTTGATCCCGTTTTTTGTCTACCATTAGCAAAACAATAACAACAAGGAGTCTTTGCCCTGAAGAACCAAATATGACTAAATAAACAAAATAACTCCTTCAACGTCTTCCCGAAAATAGATGAAAGCCTTCTAAGAGAGGAGAACAAAAGAAATTATTGACAAACGCTGTCTATTTAAGAACTTTGGTCCCCAGACAATCCTATTCAAATATGCTTAGCAACTACGAAATAAAGTGGGACATCATTATACTGAAAAGGCTTGAGTAGAAGAACAGTACCTATATTAAAGGTTCATTCTTCAAAAAGGTCATTAACCTTTAGCTCTTGTGAAATGTTTACGTTCGTGCACACGTCAACGTTTTTAACAGGCCCGAAGTTTTCTTTGCCTATTTTGCTAAACAAGTTTCTGTGTATTTTAATGAAGTACTAACATTTATTTATAATTGCTACAGTTTTTTTTCTTTAATGGTAACGTAGTTGACGACGTTTCTTAGAAATTGATTTATGTTAAGGGTAATATAGGTTAGTAGCTTCAGGCGGTATTGGAACTATTTATGTTTACGATAGGCTGTTAGTATGTTTTCCATAAGGATAACGAACAAATCTTTGGCGGTCTAAAATAAGCTCTATTGTGTGTATTAATGTTGGATTGTTATAATATAGCATTCCAAAGCAGATATATAAAAATGCAAGAAAAATTGTTGAAATTTACTGATTGTAAAAAAATAACTTTGTCAGAAAACGTTAATTAGGGTTCCTTTTGAAACATTTAATAATAAGGCTGTAAAGTTGCAACACCGAGTTACAGAAGAAACGTGTGAAATCGCTCTCTTTACTCAAACACTTTCTATTGAATGAATGGTGTAATATTTACAGTTTAAGTTGGTAGAAATTACTGAATTTTATTTAAGTTAATGTTCCTAGTATTTGTAGTAGGTGGGAAAAAAATACGGAAATATCTGTGAAAATATCAAACATTAGCTTCAGTTTCATAATCCTTATAATACATACTTTGCGTCGCATACAATTGCGTTTCAAATAGTTAGAGAATGAATACCTAAATTATTCTCGAAACATTCGTAGACTCTGATAATTTTTTTTTTCAGAGAATAGAGCATTTGTCTGGCCAGGTACCGGGCCAGAAAATCAATGGTAAGTAAACCTTATTTCCTCCAAAACTCATATGTTCATTTTCATACCACATAACTACGTTAATTACAACAATACTTATGGATTAATTTCCTACACGATTTATGCAGTATTTCTTAGTTGGAAAAACGATCTCGACATATGGAAAGTACAATCACACAAAAAACTTTTCTTCTATAGAAATATTCGTACAATTCGCTGAATATGGTTAGCAAGTAATAGTTTCTGAGTTCAGAACCTACATGCAACTTTTTAACTAGATTCACATCATTATGATTGGTAGGTACTTAGAATTTATGAATTATCACGAAGATTAATAGATTATTAGAATAGGAATTATTTTGTAAGACACTTGCAGACCACGGAACTAATAGAGTCCCGGATTTTTGGGCGGCAAACGTGGGACCGAAGCCAACAAGCTGAAGCCCTTTTAAGACAACTCTAATGAAATGGTGACACAAAACCAAAATGATAGGAATTATTATTATGATAAGTATTATTTAAATATTATTGTGACATTTTATATTTACTTAGGTTCTTATACACTATTAATAGATTTAGTAATAACCAGGAATATATCAGTGACGACATTGCCCTTTTCGTAAAATAATATTTGAAAATATTAGTTGACAAATATTTCCTTTACCTGGGCAAGATTGGTATAGGTTAATATTGACGTCTAAGCTTTTAATATTACACAATATTTTGAAACTTATCTGCAATAGTCGTTTTATATATAGGCCATAAAATAACTAAGGTGAGGTTTCATTAAATCGAATAAAATTATTTTCATGAATTGATGAATTGTGTGTGTAGTCTTAACAGTCCATTTAATCGCAATAAAACAATTCCTATAAAAAACTCTAATTGACATCATTACTACAATTGTATTATGCGTCGTTCTATTACTAGAAAAAACCTCCCAAGATGAACTTATTACAATAAAATTAGATCAAACAAAAAAAAAAACAACAGAGGGTAAAAAACTCCCGCGTCGTCTAAACAAACACTGACTCACCTAAAACTTACAAAAAATCACCATGATGAACTTTGTCAAGGTCAAAACATTTTAATCGAAAAATTGCTTCAGTTTTTTTTCCACTAACAAAGTTGTTTCCTACATTTCTCTTACGGAAACTTGAGCCCAATTACTTGTCTCGTTAAGGCCAGAATAGCGTGTATGAATTATGGTTGAAGGAGGGCAGATGATAGGCTTGTTACCGCTTTCCAAAAACAAGGTCCGAACCCCTTCGGGCGGAATTGATAATTTACTCGTTCGAAGGGCTATCATTAAGGTCGTTGGGTATAGAATGATTGTTGGTTACATACATACGTTTATGGAGCCCAGACGGCGGCATAAGAAGAACAAACAATGTTTCGGATCGTTAGCATCAGAATTATAACGAGGGGTTATTATGACGTAACAACGAATTCCTAATTTAAGTCCGATGATCTTTTGCAGGTGGGTCTTGGGTATCCGGGAATTTGGAATTAAGTAGAGTGACATAAAATTAGCTGTCAGTTTGACAAAATGATACCTTAATTTCCAGTTTTGCGTTTGAGTTTTAGATTTTTGCAGCTGACAATTTTTTAAGCATACATTTTTCATAAACCTATTTTAGTTCTTTAGGTTTTTACAATAATAGAAAGATACAGTTGAGAAAAAACCAAATGAATTTTAATATAAAAAGAGGGATTCGAGGAGTTAGGATATTGAAAGGAGAAACCCAAAATAAAAGGAGTAATTCGTAAATAATGACATTATCATTACCAGTTAAATAAAAAGCACTTTAGTAAAAAAAACACAGACTGATTTCATTGGTAGTAAGCACGACATGGGACGTAAAAAGTTCAAACATAGAACATTTCATGGTATGCAGTTTGTCCAACTGCGACGTTGCAACGATAGCGTTCATAAAAGTGCATTGAGAATGATACATCTAATTATAAAGCTGCATAATTTTTATTTTTATTTAATTTTTATTATTATGTTCCAGAAAAATATTGTCTACAGTAAAAAAATATTTGTGTCAATGTTTGGTTACAGAAACTAATTACGTAACATTACAAAAACCAAAAATCACTAATCATGCATTTTCGTGCATAAGGGCTTTTTACGTGTAAAAGCTATAGTGTGTGTTGTGTGTACCATTTCAAGATAATCTGAGCTAGGAACTTTTGATACAACTCTGAAATCGATATTTACTTTCACATGCAAATTACAAGAATCACAATCAACTAAGTAAAAACAATTATTCCATCAGCGAATTCCTGCAAACCAACATTTTGCATACATCTAGCAAAGCGCCATCATTTCTCTATTGCGACTCGAATACCAGTACTTTTGCACGTGATCCCTGATTACGACGTTAACAAGTGTAATAACTGTAATTTTAAATCTAACCACAGTTCTGTTCTTAGAACCGTTCTACCTTGTTTCCTTTGGTAAACGTGGTTGGTTTTTTGCTGGCTGAGTTACGCCTAACGTTGGTAATGTGGTGCTCGAATTCAGCAATTGATGACTATCCCATTGTCTGAGTTTTTGTAGATTTTTGTGCGGTGGTTCATACTTGAGCCTAGGTTTTTTTTTGTGCTTGTAACACATTTCGAATTGAACACCGTGCGTTATATCATATTCTATATCAAAAATGTCTTTGCAAGACAAAATGCGAATTAAGGAATGATATAGGGAAGCGAGCTTAATGTGCCAATTTACATATACATATATACCTACCTATTTTCGATACCATACAAAAACGTTTAATGGACTAGCTTCTGTTCAAAAAAATGTACCAAAAGATTCGCATCACGTATTATATTTCCTTTAAAATTGCAACAATAAAAATTTCTTACAACATACGATTGTTATCGAAGAACTATCTTTTATAACGTCTAATCGCCATCCGTCATTTTGTGGCCGTATCGTTTTTTCTTCCGGTACCACATTTCTTACAAAAAATGTACTAACTCTTATATATAAAGATATAGAGTTGATTTTTCAAGTGTCGTGTTTTCAACAAATTCGATTCGTATTTCGTTCACGATGTATGACACAATTGTTGCAACCGCCAGTTTCCTGTAAAGCGATACCCGGTTCGACCCTGTGGGTGGTTCCAAATGTATCGAGTTGCTTAGAGGGTTGTCACTTTGAAGTAGTCAATGCACGTGCTACGGAAAATGGTGCGGTTTTTGAAGTTGAACTTTTAGAAGAAATGCTTTTGGCGACTGCTAATGTATGTTAGATAGATTTTGAAAAAACAAAGAAGTTTCAGTCAAGCAATAAGGCTACTTTTACTGGTATAATAGGCCTGTTAAACCTTTTCCTTCCTGATACCTTAGAAGGGTCAAAAGTCCCACAAATGTCTAATTGTTTTTAGTCAGTGTTTTGTCCGGCATTGATATACATACTATTAAAATTACATTCTTCTTGTCGCGTATGTCTGCCGCTCATCATTACAAAGTCTTCAGTTTTCTAAAAAAAATCTTAATAAAAATTAAATGTCGCACCCATATTCGTTGATCTAGCAACCGGTATCAGTTAGTTTCATAAGCACAGTACACAGACACAAAGGACTAGCGCAATATTATATTATTTTGTATTGTACCAATTGTCAATCGCAACAACTTGGCCTGTTAGTGTCGCGTACTTGTATTGTGCGATTTCTGGACCGAACATAGTAAATACCAGTATCTACTTCTTCTCATCTAAAAGCTGCTAAGCTAATTTGAACTTTAATATCTAAGAGATAAAGTTGCTGCAGTTTTTCTGCAAAGTAAAGGGTGTTGTAGAAAAGTTTGTTGGCGAACTAAAGCCGGTGCGGTCGGAAGTGGTCATTAAATTATGTATTTGGTATATTGCAGCTGTTTGTAAGTTTGCCGGTTTTTTACTCAAAATTTTGATAGTGAAGAATTATTTATTACTTACAAAGGTACCGAAATTTTATGTTGGTGTCGATACGTGATGGGTATGCGGCCTATGGTGTCCAATAATATTTATTAGAATTTAATAATTATAAAATACTTTCATACTCCAAACAATAATTTTGGAAATTAAGTAACGTTATGTTAGTTAAATAGTTATCGCTTATTGACAAATTTAAAAAAATACGCGCCTCACAGTTTACACAAATCAATTTTCGATCACAATATTTGTGAGTAATATTGTTATTACCTAATAAATTAAAGTAAGCAACTTATTTGACAAAAGATATAAAAGCTATCACTTTACAAACCGCTGTCCATATCGCATTATTCGCGTGACTAGTTCAGAAATACAATGTTATAATGCGTTTGGTACAAAAGAGATATATTACGTTTAGTTACAACACCTTTCAAAAATATAAAAGCAATTCGTTACGTAACTTATAAATAAGGTTTAAATAGACGCTGTCAGTACTTACTAGACCTATGTACAAAATATTTGGCAAATAAATTTCTAAACAAGAATGCAAAATAAAAATCTTGTTGCTCATCTTTATATGCTATAATGCTAATTCGCTGATGAATTCAGAGTTTTATTCTCAAACGAGGGAGCCATGTGTTTACATCAGTTCGGTTTTGTTAACTTTCATCCCTCTACAAACTCTCAAACAATATTCAAAACTATATTCTTAAAGTGACGTCACAGCATAAACATTTACAAACATCCAGAATTAATAACTTTAAGGTCAAACCCTACGATGTGGCTAACATTGCGACACATGACAATGACCTATAATTTATTATGATAGCCCGATATTATGTGTATGCAAAAGCCAACAAAAGAGCATCGTTAAGAAGCATCCGTGTCAGTTTTTATTGAATTCAGTAATCATTCTGTGTAATCGGTGACACGTCATTTTTATTTATTTGTATAGAGATGTTAATACCGCTGCATTCGCTAAAATACGATTTTTATATCCAGGCGAGAAACAGTTACTTAAAACAGTTTAAAAAAGTTTATTTATCTTATTCTTTATTGCACACTAAACAGTAAATACATAAGGAATACAGAAAGTTATGTACAACAGCAAGCTCAACCCAGAATTGGGTTCTCTTACAGCCAACCTTAAAGCGATAGAGATATTCGATAGAGGTAGGGTAAATCTTAACTCATGTATATTTGAAATTTCAATGCGATAAAGCTTAATTCCAGACAGATTTCAAAGCTAAAATTAGAACACCTAACAGTTACTCTATATTGTCACAAATCACACCAAAACGATACACGACACACCTAATCACCAACTCTCTATACACACAAGCCTACTAAGCCACATTGTAACACAATGGTTCAGTAACAATATTTTGAAAGCTCACAGAAAACTGCATGGGACACAATATAACATACATTAAAGTACCAAAAGGTACCATCGCGAACAATGAAGCATTCATGACACGAGACGACTATGGAAACGGAAGTTGACACTGCGATGTGCCAACATCTCGGTACTAGTAGGCTTTGTTTACGAAGACTTCCTTGTACACGATTAGATAAAAAAAAAACTTAAAAGCTCTGCCCCCGGCCTTGCCTGAAGAATTTTGGATATTTGTAAAACATAGCATCGAAAATACATACATCTTTAGTTCTTACCTAGTGTGTACCTACATGCATTTTTTACTGTCGATTCGATTTTGAAAAAAAGTTTTAAAAATACATTGCGTCGAATAAAATGTTTCATAGTTCTTTTTTAAAAAACGATTTTGATTCAGTCTGTTTGTAGGTGTTTGTATAGAGCACAAGTATTTCATTTGTTTCCGTTTGTTTAGTCATCGATCTAATCTAAATATCAATCAGCAGTTTTGTGGTCAGGTGCCATAAATTATTCAAACAAATACTGAAAAGTGAATCACTACAGTGGCTCACCATAATGCTCCAACTTTATACAGTATTATCACAAAAGCTAACGTCCCAATTTGATGGCAGAAAAAACTGAAAAAACCCTTAAAAAGTAACAACAATATTAGCGATCAATCTGAAATTCAACTAACCGTCTATATTCTGTCAAACTGACGTGAACCAACGCACCCAATTTGACACACCTATCGCCTCTACAATCTAACCTTTTACAACTAAAAAATTATGCATTCAAAACTCGATCTTACTGCGTTACAATAAGATTGAATTAAGGTGTCTAAGTAAGTTTGTTGATGGTAGAATATACGGGCGTTCATTCACGAGATTCACCCAGAGATTGTGGTCCATCCATCAAGCCGAATGTCAAAACTAATACGGAACGTTGTCCCGTGAGATTGGGATTCGTAATTATGTGTTTCAATGCATCGAACGTCATCCGATTAAAATTGGCGTCCAATAGGGGAAGACGGACGACGAACGAGATGCGTTTGAATTACTTTGTTGTAGTATCGTGATTCAGTTCTAATGGGTGAAGAAATTAAATATGATAACATCTGATTGACACGGTGATGGAACGGGTCAGGGGTAGCCCGCACGTTGAGTATGCGAAAGTTAAATGAATGTGGATCATAGTGGTATGACTTGTCAATTTTATTGTTTACCCTTCATCATTGTCTATTGATAATTCCCTCAAAATATTTGTGTGGGGAAATAAGTCAATAGAACTTTACTAGCACCATCCAGAGTTCACCAATAAATTTCTAGTACCTAATCACAACAATTAAAAGTAAAGTAAGTACATATGTATTACATATTATTAGTACCCATGTTTTTTTTTTTTTATAATAAAGCACCCTTAGTACCCATGTTATATAATATATATTTATTAACCTAGCGAACCAAGTAAATACTACTTACACTACTTACATCCATAAGACATGAGATACTTAGCACAAAATCAAAAACTTTCATTTTTAACACGGAAACAATTATTTGTAAATTGGAAAATAATAGTGACGCTTCGAACTTTGTTAACTTTCTTAGAAATTCCACAACTTTTAAAAGAATCTGTCAATGCAATATTACTTGTGACAGAAAAGTTAATTTTCACCTAAAAGTATGTCGTGGTCATTTGCACTATACTAATTTGTACTTTTAGTATGTTTAGCTGAAAACTGTTGAAACTGTTTCTGTAGTTTTAAATTGCAAAATCTGTTAATTTTCGCAAAAATATGTTAACAGTTAGGAAAATAAGTGTGAGGTGATTCATGAAACATGATTCATAAAATGGCTGAAACATAGACCAATAAGTAAATCGTCCAACTGTATTATCTATGCAAAAAGGATGACTTTCATATCGTAATATAGGAGCAGAAAAATTAAGTAGTACCTACATATAATCATAGATACCTACTATTTACAATTTGCGGATTCCATACGTATTGACTAAGCTGCCACTTACAAAAGAAAACCTTTCTATTCCTTCTTCATATAAACATCGCCAGATTACATAAATCATTTTATTTTAATTCGCATGGTGTAGCATTTAGTCATAGTGGAACTACAATTTTCCATTGAATGTAATAAAAGTAAAAACACCCTTTAAACTTATTAAAAGCAGCCTTTAAAACTGAACCATAGAGACAATAGCATCATCAGCGCACAGACGAACAATAATGTTTATGATTAACTTATGCAAATATTTATCCGTGATTAACTCCGTGTTGACATAAATTGCCCGGTTATACGCGCCTCGGTGGTTATGGAGTCAAAACATCGACTATTTATACCCAGTTTCGATATGTTGACTCTGTCGTGTTAGTTTAGTCAATGTCTTTCATAAAAATAATATAGACGGTTTATGGTATAGCAAAATGTGTCTTCTTTAGCTTTGCTTTGTTTGAAATTGGAAAAAAGGTTGTCTATGTGTTTTATTGCTGGCTGTTAAACCTATTTTTTGGAGTAGTTCAAAATTAGAATACAGTTTTAACGAATGTCATTTCTGAACATCATTTCGAATTTTTATCTTCGGGATTTAAAATTGTTTTTGCAAGCTACCGATAGCGCGCGAGTTGAATGCAGTCGGGGTCTGAGGTAAAGAGCCCCCCGCCATCCGCACGCCCCACCTCGCGCGCCTGCAGTGTAGTACTGTGCCATCCTTGTCAACTATCATACCGCATTCCTAAGCTCTGCATTCAACTCGCGCGCTATCTGTAGAAATGTAATTAAAAATAAACAATGGTTACAAAATAAAGAAAAATAAACTACAGTTTAAATTTTCATTAAGTTGATCTTGTTGTCCACAAAGCCATTAGTTAATTTCGCGGTTCAATAATTACGACAGTCAAAACAAAGTCTATTTTGTGGTCGTTCATTGAACTTAGTAAGTTAGTTTAGAACCTACATAAAATATTATTTACTGATGCCTTGAAATATTCTAAATCTCTAACTGGTATTGAAAATTAAGGTACTTTGTCACGAAATGATAGTTCTCGTGTCTTCTAAATTATTTACTTAATAGAGGTTTATGACCTTGCGCAAATATCAAAATCAAAGTAGCATAGACTTGACTGTGCTTCAAAAACTATTTGATGTTGACAATCGCAAGACTTTTTCAATGCAAATTGCTTACCACAGAGACAACAGTAGTACCTACATACAATAATAATTATAGAATAATTTAATTCTAATATAGAATTGGTTCTAATTTCAAAATTAGGTAAATATTCTTAACAAAAACAAAGCCCCATAAAGAACAGGCAAAATGATTGTCATTTGTTTTTCGAGTTCTCTCAAAATGAATCGTCTTGTCGTTTCGAAACAACAGATGTACAGTTTTGAATTTAGAATATAAATAAATGTAACTAAATACGAAAGCTTATTCTAATGGTTGGCACCATCTTTTACTTCGGTCCTGAGTTAGAGGTGCGATGCAGACACATCAATATTGCTAAGGGCTCCCCACAAAGACTTAAAGTTAAAACTAAATCTTCAACTTGTTTTATATTTTACTTGAACTTAAATATTATACTTATTTAACTTAAGTTAAATATTATACTTATTTAACTACAAGTGGTTAGTGACTAAACTGATAAATAGATTTATATAGGACAAACAATACATCTTGTTAGACTGCGTATTGGAATTAAAACTAGTGGTTATTTCCGAACTGGAATAACACTCTCTTATAGGTTCACATCGATCTTATAGGAGATCTCGAGAACAGTCCAAGTGATTCATTAATTTACTCTCAAGCTGATTCATAATATTTTAGTCAATAGTACATTCAAACAAATATAATGAGGGTCATTAGATGCAACGAAATTATTTAAATGACTATTAAACTAACAGTTGCTGAGTTAAAGTTATGGTAATCATTGTTTATCATTGCATTTGCTAAGTTAATCATGCTGATATAATTATTCATACAAATACTAACTTGATTGTCCTTTGAAAATACTATTACTATTATTGACATTTCAAGATTTAAATGGTAAATGCTGATTCGCAATTAACATCTGAAAATTTGGAGGGCTCACGCAATTCATCATCATCATCTCAGCCATAGGACGTCCAATGCTGAACATAGGCCTCCCCCTTAGATCTCCACAGGTACCGGTTGGAAGCGACCTGCATTCAGCGTCTCGCAATTGATTCTGAAAAATAATATTTTAACGTTTTCTAAATCTCTGACACCACAAGACATTTTATGTACTGGACAAAATAGTTTTACTGAAAATAAACCTGTTTATTTTATGAACAAGCGCAGAGCTAACTTTCAACGTGCAGACAACTTAAGAATTTGTTATCGACCAATAAACGAAGCAATTAAGGTTTAAAAAACGAATTCCATTGATATTGGAAAACGAAAGTTCATAATTGGATACGTCGTATCGCTATTGGGTTATTAAACGGTATGTAAAAGAAATTGAACAAGAATTTTAAAATTTCTTATAAGTATACAACTATGTCTGCCTTTGTTAATTAAAGTGAAGAATTCTTAGTATCAAAATTAAAATTGACGCATCAATACCAAAGCTAATCATGAAATTCACAAAGCATTTTTGATCAAAAGAATCTTAAAACTCATCTTATTAGACTCATTACATTACTTTTCAATAACCCCTCAAAATCGTAATCAGCCAAAAAACGTAGCCACTTAAAAACGTCAAATAAATAATAATTAATTTAACGAAACTCAGTTGGAATCATGAAATTATTTAATTAAAATGAAAATTATATCTTTGAAAAGCGATCTAAAGGCATTTAATATTAAAACAATTAAGGTGCAGGCAAATTGATGAAAAATAAATTATTTGAGCGTGCGGATTGCCCTGACTTATCTGTTTTATCTTTATTGACATGACAATCAGCCAATTAGAGAATCCACACGACGACGCATTGTCGGCGTTTGTGTGACAAAACATACTCGTATAATACTCTGGACTTGCAATTAGCCATTATATATTACCAACCTTAATATACGGCCTATTGTCGAATGATAATATAAACAAAACATATTTATGATCACGATTTTCTAATTTGTTTTAGTATATCAACATTTCTATAGAGAGTTGAACAAAGTCATGAGACATTTACTCCTGTTTAAGTGAATAGGACATCTGGGAGTCACTTGTTGACAACTCTGATCTATTTACCGAATGATATCCCTTATCGGTTTTTAAATATTGTTTTCAAACGTCAGGTCTTCATGATACTGTTAATGAGAGTTCAAAGTACACTTTTCTTTTTGGCTTAGCAACTTATTCTCGATAATATGCTCTAATATTTTGGTTGATATTTAGGGCACAGGTTATATTATATTTAGGTTAGGTGATGTTTAGGGGTGGGGTTTAGCCGACCCCAACATAGTTTGGGAAAAGGCTCGGAGGATGATGGATGATTTAGGGCACAGGTACAGGGCCACATTCAGTTACTGACTAGTAAGAATATTTTTAGAGGTAAAATTCTTAAAAAATATTATTCCTTACTAACTCAACTGCATTACTTACCCACATACTGCTTGTCGGGATTGTTTATAAAATCAACCTAATCAAATTGGGGACAAATTGCCGTTTGGCAGAGATGAAGACCAATTTTTTGATGTCCTTTAGTTAATTTTAAGATTTTTATTTTACTGGTTAAGTATTACTTGTTAAAATATCTTGTTAATATTCTGACACTAACCTAGTCAATTAACTCTTTACTATTTTGTTTAAAATAAATATAAGTAATATTTTAAAAAGTTAAATATGATTGCTACAATACGTATTAGAATAACCTCTAACTTAATCTATTTGTAAGAGGACAACAAAATGATATTTAAAAAATAGCACTTTTTCTTAATAAAAACTGATGGTTATAAAGGTTCTATTTTTAGGTCTATAAAATTACTTACTTCAATTTCTGTAGTTTTTTTTCTCGTTTGTGTATGTGTGTGTGTGTGAGTATGATGGTCATTTAATTAATTCTGGTATTATTAAATGAATAGAGGCTTTACTTCAAATAAATAATTTCAGTGCTCATAGAAAAATTTCTAAGGATATGCCCATGTCGTTTTTCAATTAAAGAAGGCAAATGTTATATTCTCAGAGAGATCGCTCCATGTTAGAGTAATTAAAACCCAGTGAAATTATAAATATTCTTGCCCAAATTATGTGAAAGGTTCTTTAGTAAATGAAAAACAGGATAAGTATCAAAACGTCAGTATAATTTATTACGTTTTCAAGATATCTTTGTACATTTTTATACAAAACAATAATTTTCATTATGACTAATAATTACAATCCAAAAATTACATTTATTTTCAAGTTTATAATTATTAAATCTAATATCACGATTTAGCTTAATTATTTTAAAATAGGTACTCAAGCGATACATCTAAGTATAGCCAATAAACGATAACATTGCAAACATATATATTGTTATATACATTTTCGTTACAATAATAATTATGAGTAAGCACATTAATAAGTGTAACATACCTATATACGTTTTCGTACAATCACAAATAATATATTTTTAATATTTAATACAAAATGATGATACGAAAACATAACAGTAAGATAAAATATTAGATTTTGACTCAAAGGTTTCAGAACCAGAATAATTTATTTGTTCAGTAATACAAAATGAGAAACAAATAATAAACCAATTACTTTGGAATAAATAAAGACAATTTACTATAGATTTACTTTCAATAAATTAAAAAAAAATAATAACTCATCCAATTTTAAATGATAAATAAGTAAACAGCCATACACATTAATATTTATAATTGTGAGTATGGGAATTACGTTAAACATCTTAAGCTATTTGGTGTTGCGTTACAGTGACTGATCTGTGAAGCTTGTCCACATTTCCAATAAACTATGTTAATACAATTAATAATAATTTTAATATTTGAAAAATGTTACCACAATCAGACTCAACATTTTCACACGAACTTTGTACAAATATTGTTTCATTAAAATACTCGTATTCTTGTAAAACATCTCGACTCCCGTAATGCTTATATTACGTATGTGAAAATTGACAAAATGTACGACAGTAAGTAACAATGTATTTACAATAAATAAATTAATTACAAAATGTGTATGAATATTTTAAAAGTGCAAGCTTTAGTGCAAAGGAAATGAAATGAAAGACTTACTTTATTGGAGAACCAAATACCGACAATTACGTTCAAACAAAGTACGTGCGCCCCTTATTAGAGGCACTCCCGGTTATAGAGCGCGGAACAGTCGGCGAAATATCATCTACCCTAGAATATACGTGACCACTGCTAGGGGACAGCCTCAGGTCATAATTAAACCGAGGACAAGTCCTGTTGTCGATCGACATGTAGCTATTGTTCGAATTGTTCCCTTCCCCGTACGTGTTGTTGTCCGACGACGGAGAACTTTCATTCTGAGACGATTCCCCATCGTTCCTCTTACAATACTGTAAGGAATTTGTGAAATTCTGCTTTGAGCAACTATCGTTTGAGACCGGCATTGTCGTGTATCTCAATGTCGGAGTCTGACGTAACGACTTCTTGAATACGCTCTTCTCGGAGCCTTTTACTGTGATAATAGTGTCTGTAGAATTGAGTAAAGCGATGAATCGCTCCCAGAATCGCGGATCGTTCCAAGATACATTCTTGTATTTATCTAAAACGTAACACAATTCATCACTTATTTGGTTGTTCTCCACAACTTTGATAAATATGACTTTGTTCATATCGCTACGATTCAGAGATTTTAAATAACTAAAAAATATGTTTTTGAAATGGATGTCGCAGAGGTCGTTGCAAATAAAATTCGTTGTTAGAACAATAATAAGTCGCTTAGATAATTTTGAGGATTTCGAGAAGCTGTCTAAAGTAAGAATGTTTAGTGAGGCTTCGTTAGGGGAAAACTTTTTGGAAGTCATTTTCCTGAACTCTATTTCTGACATTATGTTATGATATACGAAATTCGTATCTTTGGTATTGCATATCACATAGTAGTCATACATGTGATTCGGAATACCTTCCAACACATGATCGACATTTGGACAAGATTGTTCTTTGAACAAGGGAACACCATATTTTGTGTACAACCAGTCACTAATTTCATATCGAAATGCATAAAATATAGCACCTATCAAAAAGATTACCACAAGGATAATTATAACGCCACATATAACTGCAAAGTAATTATCCGGAAGAAATATTGACTTTGACACAATTTCATCTCTAGATACAGTCGGGTCACCTATTGATCCCATATATTCTTTACAATGGCTCAATACCGAAGCAATAGTTATTTTAGTTGGTTTTCCTTCTGTATCTGTACACAACATTTTCTCGGGGTCCCCTGGATCTCTTCTAAGCCACGAATCTAATTCAGCTATACTCTTACAGTCACATGAATATTGGTTCCCTTCAATAGAAACGTGAGCCAAACTTTTGGAAGACGAAGCCAGTAATTTCCAAGGAAAAAAGTTGACGAGTTTATTATCGTCAATTCTAAGAACCGAAAGTGACTTCAAAGAGGAAAATGTATTATTCGCAACATGTACTATAGCGTTGTGATCTAAATATAATTCATTTAAATTATTAAGATGAATAAATTCATCCCCCTTTAACTCTACTAACTTATTATTTTCCAAATGCAAAACTCTGAGAGAATCAACACCTTTAAAAGTTTGATTATTCACTTCTTTCAACTTTGTGTTGTTCAAGTATAAAACTTGGAGTTTCTTTTTGCCTATAAACACGTGATTTCCCAGATGGCTGATGTGATTTCCATCTAAATATATTTCGGTAGCGTCCATTGGAATTCGTTCGGGCACTTCGGTATAGCCGGCGTACGAACAATCTACAACGTTCGCATTCCAAGTTATGTCGTGATAGCATCTACAGTTATTTGGACAAATCATTTCACAGTCACATGCAACAAAGTCACAACAATGACACAGAGCAAAACAATGGCTCTCGTACGGACAGAGAAAGTCGGAAGGTGACATGTCTATTATCGTCTTTTTTTCTTTGGCCCGCGAATGGACCAGCGTACAAAAGGCTTTATCTAAATCTAACACGCGCGGGTATTGTCGACTGTGACTCAAATAATTAATGCGTTGAATCCATTCCATTGAACAGTCACAAACAAATGGGTTTCCGCTTATAAAGAACTCTGGTAAATCACTATCTTCGTCTATTTGATCTAACCTAAACGTGTTCATGTCGAGTTGTACTAGTTTATTGTTATTTAACGCTACAGTTGATAGCCTTTGTAGCTTAGAAAACGAACCAACTTGAATGTTTTGTATATTGTTGTCGTTCAAATAAAGTTTCTCAACAGATTTTGGTATTGATGTCACAGTTATTTGACTTATATTATTAAAACTTAAATCTAACAATTTAATATTTATAATTGAATACATATCGTCATTAACAAAGTTTTCGATATTATTTTTATGGAGATCTAGCCATTCTAGGGTTGAAGGGAAACTTCTGAAGTCAAAAAAGGTTAACTTATTTGCTGACATATTCAGCCAAACCAAGCTATTTAGAGTATTAAAAATTCCATCAATTTTTAATATTTCGTTATCATCCAATCTCAAGAGTTTTAAATTCTCATTTTTCCTGAAACATCCCGGTGCCACATGTTTAATTTTATTAGACGCTAAGTTGAGTAACTGAAGTTGTGGTAAATGCTCAAAAGTATCTTCATTCAAATATGTAACCTTGTTATCAACTAGACGTAAACCAAAAAGTTCTGACAAACCCCTAAAATTTTCACGATTCAGATGTGTGATGTTGTTGTTACCAATATCTAAGGATTTTAACGATCGCAGTTTACGAATTGATGAAGGCATTGCGGATAAAAAGTTGTCACCTAAACCTAAATCCTCAATGGCTGTCATATTATCAAAAGCGTTCTCCTCGATGTGTTTTATTTTATTGTTATCTAAGAACAATTCGTGCAAGACGTGTAAATCTGTGAACAAGTGTGTATGAATGTGTACAAGTTTATTGTTTGAAAGTGTAAGGGAGTGCAAGTTTCGCAACTCTCCGAATGCATGCTCGTCTATAGCAGCAATTTCATTATGCTCTAAATTTAATTTCTGCAAACTATACAAATTTTGGAACATGTGACGATCTATTCTATTTATTTTATTATATGAAAGATTGAGTATAACCATACGAAGTAATCCTAAAAATGTCCCCTTATTTATCCACTGACTAGTAAGTTCATTATGCGATAAATCCAATATTTGTAACTGATCTAATCCTTCGAAAAGCCCGGGAGGCAGAGTATTTATAGTGTTATTACTAAAGTTAATAACATTCAAGGTTTTAGAGTCAGAAAATAGTCCAGGAGGAATATCACTCAAAAAGTTACTTGATAAATTTAGAACCTGCAAACTGAGCAATCCTTCAAAGGCACCGTCTTCTAGGGTAGATATTGCATTGTTTTGTAGCAACAATTTTGACAATGAACGTAACTTTGACAAACTATTGCCGGTTAAAACAATTAAGTCATTATACGACATATCAAGAACCTCTATAACTAAATTACAACTTCTTACACTTAGGTTTTGCTCTCTCAGTGAATCGGAGAAACCAATAGTCTTTATGTTTTGCAAGTGATTATTAGTCAGGTTCAAAGTTTTCAAACTGTAGAGAGGACAGAAAGTCTCCGTCTTAGTGCTCCAGATGTTGTTGTCACTTAGGTCGAGTTCGATTAACTCGTTCAATCCAGCAAAGGCCTGTTCGTGCAACTCCATTGTCATCGCAGACCACTCGCTGTTGTGAGTCGTCACGTGCAGACGTTTCAAGTCGGTGAAATTCTCAAAAGCACGTGCCGGTATCTGTCGTATCTTGCATTTATCGACGACTAGGTCTCTTAGCTTTGAAAGAGTTGTATGTTTTCCCGTTGACTTTTCCGCGTGAGCAGTCAATGTGCTTTCGAAAAACAAAATTTCACTGCACTGGACGTGTAACGATATCACGTCGTCGAAATGTGTCCTACTGATATTTTGTAACAGGTGGTCCAAACTGCTTATGGTTCGGATCTTGCAGAAAAGTACCGCGTTCTCCGACGTTTCCGCTTCGAGGCTGCGGTACGCGCACTCGTGCGGCATTTCGGCCGCGGAGTTCCTCTCGATGGCATGACAGTAGAACAACACGTACACTATGATTCGATTAAAAGTTCGGTTCTCGAGTCTTTTCACGACAGTTTGTTTTATTAGCATTTTACGGTCAAATACGAGCTGCGGTGAGGCATCGAGGTCGGCAGTGCCATTTATGAGGGAGCGAATTGGTCGATCGCATCATAAATATTCACGCGTTGGAAGTGACATCGCGACTCGCGTGGCATGCCAGGGTTCAGCGCGGTAGCGACAGGCGTGTGGCGCGTCCGGCGGCTGCCCACCGACTGAGCGGCGCTCTGTAACTCCGCCCCACGGCGTCGTACGCCCCGCGCTGCCGCGCCGCCCCGGCGTCTAAAGAAACTTCATCTCATATTATCAAGGGTGCATAAACCGTTGAATTATTCCCGTGCGGGTGTATCGAGCATTAATTATAAACAAACTGAGATCTAGTTTCGTAGAGCTTGTTGTTGTGCTACAACTTTTTCTTTAGCACTGGGGATTCTAGTTTGATTCTAATGGGACGTTGTATACATTTTTAAGTTCTTAACATTAGCTTTAAGTTTTTAAAACAATACGTTAAGTTGTTTTAAAAGCAGTTACAAGAGTCAATGCTTCTCATGAGTGTATTTTGTATTAAAATCGCTTAAAAGAAGAACGGTAGCACTCTAAAAACTTGTGTTCATTGAATAAAACTTGGCTTTTTTAAAGCGATACCTACTCTTTTTAAAAAGGGGCTAATACTGTTATTTTACGAACACCTGTTGTGTCTTAAACAAGTTCGGGAAACTTTTTACTCAGGATCGTTCTCGTGAAAATGGGATAAAAGACTTGCAAAATAGTTTTCTGGGACACCACATGGTTCTGAAGTTAACATGTTCTCTCATATTATGGTCGACGAAAACCTCTTAAAGCGGCGCCGTCTTTTTGAGAATTTTTCACTTTTTCCAAGTTTTAGGTAAAATGTATGACATTGCATTTACATAATGTATTGTATAACAGCACGCATAATGCTTTTTTATTAGTTAAGTGGGTGTAGAAAAGTGTACCAATTTCATCATATGAAGCGAAATGACATCATTTTTTTAAAGCACTTAAGCAAGTTAAATCTTTTAAAAATCCAACCACTTTCATACAAGGACAAAATAAAAAAAACCTTGGGCTCTAAAAATTAACAAATACAATTCAATGTTACAACATAGAACACAACTGGAAAAAGTTTTTGAGAACGGTTATCACCTAATATCGGTAAAAAAAATCTTATCTCATGGCGAATTAAAACCTCAATGTACCACCATTACATCAGTCAGATCCATTCATTGTATTTCATTCCGATGACAGGTGTTCCTGCCACCCTTCACATGGGATTAAACTAAGAATTAATTATAACGAGCGTGTGGGATTTCTCACAATGTTTCTTTCAGTCTTTGAAGTCGGTGATAAGTTTCAATTATAAATAAGTAATGTGTGCGCGTTGGTGACGCACGTGACGGGGTTACGATGTCCATGAGATACTTGAAAGGATTAAGCGACAGATTTAAAGATAGAATAGTACTAATTGGGGATGTCAGCGTATTTTTGCTGGGTATTGCGTAAACCAGTGTGTATATACAATGTTTTTATGCCGATAAAAGCCTTGACCTAAAAAATATTTTTTTTATAAATGAACCTGTAATTTAATTACAAAATATACCTTACAGAAGTAATGATAAATATAATATAATAAATTGAATACTCCATACTCTTACTGAAATATTATCTCAGCAGATTTTAATTGCTCCAGATAAAAATAATGCTGTACCCAAAATCCTGAATTCGTTTACCTACAGCGGGGGCGTGAGTGATGTTTTACAGATAATAATTCAACAAATTGTTTGCAAAATAATAACTTACCACACAGCCTTTTTTTGCAAGCTCCGTTTAAATATTAAGGTTACACCATATCATAAATCAGTTCTTACTCGAATATTAAGTCCCACATTGTTTCCATATCTAGATCAAGTTAATAGCCATGAAAAAACATGGTCTGACCAAACACTATAGGTTAATAACATCCCAATAATAACACAGAACGCCTTAACTATGTAAGCAGAGAAAAAAAAAAGATGGCTAACAATTTTATCGAGATTCAAAGAACCGGATACTCAACATTATTATTTTCCGTAACTACCAACAGTTTACCTATAAATAATTCAATAGTTTAAAAAACTATTGGTAAGAATTTGGTTTTGAGTTTAGTGGTTCTGTAGATTCAAATAAGACCACTAAATAGTTACCACAATTTGTAAAATCATAATGTGAGTTATCTAATTATTGTATGCCATTACACACATACAGTGACAGTTTCCATAATAAAAAAAAAAATGTTAATACTTTTTTTTTTCCTATAGCACTACTAATATGCATAATTGACTGTATGGTAATCTTATGATTTAACACATTCTTGTTAATGTCAATGCAACTTTTGGTACATAGCATTTTGTACATGAAGATAAAAAAAATTGAAGTAATATCATTTAAAAAAGGAACACTACAGCGCCATTTTAAAAATCAAATCCAGCCAAAAAAAAAACAAAAGCATTCGGAATCCATTCAAAAACCGAACCCCAAAAAATACCCACGGTGTAATTCAAAGCTAACATAGATAATTACGAGTTCGTAGTTGAAACGCATAACTAGAGTGGACGGGAACGCTTAGCCGCTTGGGAAGAGTTCATGTAATAATTGGCCAGTACCGTAATTGAGCTATGGGGGCCTGAATGCACAAACAAGTACAAGGCAATTTGAATTTCGTGATACTAGTGTATGGACCACCCAGTGGATGTGTAAAGGATCGGTTGGTGAACGGAATTAAGAGGATTTTTTGGACTTGAATTAAGAATTCGATTGTGTTTGGGAAGGATTGATAGGTACAAAAAAATCTTCAATTAACAAAAAATAAAAAACAATACTTTGAGACGATCTGTTTAAATTATTGATATAGATGTATTTTCCAAATCATTTCTGAAACCCTTCTTCAATTCTGATGTGAGTGAAAAATATAATATTATTTCAATGCTGCTCAGAAAATTATGTAAGCAGGAAGTTTTTGAAGGTGTTACGGACTGCAAATACTTATTTAATGTTTCGATATAATGTTTTAAATAAGTCTTAATATGATTTTGCATATGCAAACGAAAACTTTACCTACCTCAAGTTAAATAATTTTATTTACTACCTTTACACTAAAGCAGTAGCCGTCGTCCTGTATTTTAGACTACATTCTTATCCTAAGACCATTTCACCAAAAAGGTTCATAAAACTCAGTACGAAATTCAGTATTTCGTTTGTTTTACAAAAGAAAACTGTATGCAAAACCAACGTTTTGTCTCAAGTGGCTTTACCTGTTACTATCTCTCGACATTCAAATGGATTTCCGTAAAGAACAAAATCACCATTTTATATCTTCTCTACAAGTTTTTCTGTGTTCAAGGAATGTAAAACAGATTTGACAGGAATATGCTTTTGAATGAAGTTTGTTCATTCTGTTTCGGATGTACCTAATATTTCTCCTAATTAAAAAATACCGCTTTCAGGCTAAAGTGGCTGAACCAATCAAATGTAGATAATTAAAACCCAGAAAATTATAATACGATAAAATGTGGATGCTTATAAATTTTTCCAAAGTTTGTGAAATACATACTTACCAGTTAACATGAAATATTTTTTTTTTCACCCGTTACTAAAGAGATAACAATCCATTCAAAAGTGCTTTGAATAGATAATAATGATATGACTTATTTTCCCATAAGTTGGTTTTGAGATAATTATATTCACCGCTAGATGGCCGTAAAGAGCGGTTATCGAGTGAGCTCGTCCCGCCCCTAGCAATAATCACCTTGTTAGCGCAGTAAGGTTGTGTTTTTTCAGTTATCGATTAAAAATATTAGTTTTGGAAAGTTATTGGGCATTGTTTAACGTATTTATTATAATATCCTACCAATTTCATGAACGTTACTTGTAGTAAAAATGATTACAGTTGTATTTTAATCGGTTCTTATAAAACAATTTAAAGCTTGAAAGTATTGGACTGCGGGATTGTTGCTACATAAAAAGAAAAAAAAAAGGCTTGAAAGTATTATTCAATGACTTTCTATTCTCTATTGCAAGACTCCGTAATTATAAACTTTAAACTTACTTTATCGTCATCTACCTAGCCTTTTCCCAAATATGTTGGGGTTGGTTTCTAACTAAATTCTGCTGAGTACCAGTGTTTTATATAATTGTATACATAGTTTAAGTACATATTATGTCCAATTAGTAGCAAGTCACAATAACCAAGCCAGAGTTGTTTATTTAGCCCTTAAGTATATTTAACACACATACAGGTATAAATAAAATCATGAAATAATAACATTATCGTTAAAATTTTGTGATAGGACTCTATCAACGCAAAAAGCGATAATTTCAAACAAAACGTTTACGGAAATCGACATACTATACACGCGAGTCGATTTATTTTTATCGATATAGTATTCACGCAACACTACACTTAAACACGACCTAAACGGTATGCATATTAAAATTTGATTCGCGTGCTCAAACAATATACCTATTTATTTTTTGTTGAGCCCGGAAAGTGGGGCGGTCTATCGCAAAGCTTTTTTCCTGAATAAATAGTAGTAACTGGTGAACTTTTTGGTTAACTTAAGATTTATTTTTTGTGTGATGGGAGAATTTTTTTCTATGTGTATAATATGGTCTTAGCATCTTCAAACATTGTAGGTATTTCTTCAAGACTTTCATATGAGCCAATACAACTTTAAGGTAGCTAATATTTTTAGTAAAGAACCCATTTAAAATGGACGAAAATCACACCGATGCATGAATTGGAATAAAAATTACCTAGTAGCTAGTTTTCAGTCTATAAATCTCAAACAATCTTAGACAAATTTTCATGAAAACCAGGTAAATACTAACAATACAAAGTTCTACGTAACTAATGAGGTGATTAATAATTTCCTATAGGCACTATGTCCAAACCGCAGTATAGTACAGTATCTAATAGCACCTGTGACATATTGCTCTCACCTAATTAGACAGCCTTAAGTACATGTTTCCGACAATTATGTATCTATCCGCACACATAGATATGTCTATGTAGGTACCTATGTTATGTATGCAGCAAGCAACTGGGCTTGTTGAACATCGCCCTACCTATTACACGACGAATCTAACACGTTATGTCTCAATCAGGTGAATAGAGAGACAATGTAAGTGCATGTTACTACTACTGTTGCATTTAGGAAGAAGTGAAAACAAAATGAATGGGCTACAACAATATTATTCCACCTGAAACTCAGACCTTGTTTTCAATCCGCAAACTTCACGGACAAAGTTTCCGATAGCTAACTTCTGAATTCTATTTAGCACATCCATAAAAGAATCAGAGAGGGCCCAAACAAAAACATTTTAAAATAGAAACTTTCCCCTCCATTTCGGATCTGTTTACACAGTTCTCATCTAAATGAAAAATTGAATCGTACGTCTGAAATGACAACGTAACGCGTGTGAATCATCTGGACTGAAACAAACATAATGTTTCCATTAATCGAACACCTCAACGCCTTTATTCCTTGTGAATATGGTGCATAATTGTCTGAAAACGTTTTTAGAACAGCAAAGGTAAAGTGGTGTTCAGTAAAATAAACAGTGTAAATTAGTGTTGGGAGCATTCAGTACAATTAACATATAGAAGAGACGTGTAGGAAGCAACATGTCATTAGTCATGTTCAAGCGATAATCTTCGAATAACAGCCGTTTGTCAAATGCCATTGTGAGATGACTGTCAAGACTATGTAGTTCAAAATGTGTAATTCTTTAGAAGTCGAAGGTCCTACTTTATTTAAATATCTTCTTCGATTTACGGTGAATCAGGTACATTCATTGAGAGATGATGGTAAAAAATGGATCTTGGTTCTTAAGGGAGCAGTTTTTGGAAGAATTTTCGTTTCTCAGGATCTAAAAACTTTTCAGTGACAGAAAATGCTTCTCCAATATTGTAAAAGATACTTATCTACGTAGCCTGCGTTTAACGTTGCACCAGGTTGCACCTTTACGAATATTTATTTTTGCAAAAGTTACTTTTATGAACAATTAATTTACCGTTTGCACACTGTAAAAGTTCCAGTTCAAACAGGTATACCGATAAAGTCAGATTACTGTGAGCCAGGCTTATCGCAAATGTATCGACTATTGGGAAACACGTGAATTTTAATACAACAAATTGGCTTGCATTGTGTTTAATACCCGTATGCTAGTACGTAAAAATGGCCTTTGTCAATAGGGTTCCAGTTTTGTTTACAGTAGGAAAATATATGCCTACTGATCGTTTTAACTGGACGAATAAAATTCAGGGGAACAAGGTACGTTCGTCCGGCCCGCAGCGTCTGCTTGCACACCGACACAAATTCATCAAAGTTTTTGAAAGTAAATACCTATTCCTGTTTTTTTTTACTTAAGTAAATAAATGATCATGATTAATGGTAAATGAATTTTAAAAATATATTTCATTCAAAGTTTTTCAGCAAACTAGTATAAATATGTATCTTTGCGAGAGTAGGTATGTATTGTTAGATTCGGCGATTTTTTTCTTCTCGCATCTTGTGCCTTCATACTATTGCATTAATCTTCTTTGGACATCAGTCTGCCTATCTTAGCAGAAGGGTAGGTCTCCTATCTAATCTGCCTTCAATACTATTGGAAATCTAGTCTATAGGTAACAACACAACAGAATGAAATCGTTACCGACGCCGGAGTCTTAAATTAACGACATTAAAACAAGCTTCTCTCATTCAAGATAAGACCTTTGTGAAGGGGGAATAAATTGGATGGGATTCAGCAAAACTGAGCAGATATAATTTGGCGAATAAGTTAATGCAGTAAGCGGAAGATGAAATAAACCTATGCATAAAATTTTAGTTAATAGTGTCTTTTTGAAATCTGCTAGTAACATTTTCTGTATTCATTCCTGGTTTGCAAGAGTAAAAAATAATAATGTCGATTCTTTTAGTCATAACGTAAGTACATAATGTGAATCATCATTAAGTAAATCAAGTACTTATCGAGATAGAACATTGGAAGTATATATCTTTCATTTGTAAGAACCCGGCCGTATTACTAAACTAAAATTGACAAAAAAATCCCGCTGCGATCGCTTTTGCAAACTTTGGAACGATCCGTAGTTAACAAAAATCTTTTTAATGAAATTTCTGAAAAAAAAAGAAAATCAACAACAAAAAATGATTTCTTCAATTGCATAAACGCATCCACATTGTTGGTGTATGATATTCTTAAGGTCTTCCAACAAAATTACCTCCTAACTAGAGTCACGTTCCGGCTATTAGTCCGAGGTACTTATACTAAAGTTTCATCGCGAAACGATCAATGAACCACTTTACAGTTCCGTTTGGAAAATATTTTATAGGGGTTAAGACGAGCGAACCGTAACAGAATTGTGCTCCAGGTGATCAAGCAGATGTTAGCAAAGATACAATCAAAGTGACCAGTGAAACGAGGAAGACAAAGCCAGTAAAGAACAATGACTCCACGAATGTCCAGTTTTCTAAGTCTAACACAATCTAGGTAGTGACAGGTTAGGAAGAAAGAAACTACAAGCGAAGAAAAATAAATTAAGAAGTAACCATATCGGCACCTAAAAAAGAGTTAAAACATCTCGCGTCGTTAAAAGTTATTGAGCAATAGACTTCCTTCCTAACTTTTAGGCTTTACAGTTTCAACTTCTAAACAAAATGAACCTCGCAAATCTGTATTCGAAAATTATCTCAGCTACTTCACAACGATGCTCGAAGACTGTACGAGACGTCTTACAAACACTAATTTATTCATTCATCTAATTTAAACTTGCGAAACTTTGTACGCTTAATTCAAAACAAGCTTTATGATGCAAATCAAACGTTTCCCAAATATGGCATGAACTCTTAACTAGTGAGCGGTTAAACAGTTACCATCGACATCCCTTCAAAGGTCCCTTTATCTCTGTAAAGTTGCAAATCTCTTGTTAATAAAGCGTATTCACCCCAATTAGACCGCGCTACATACGTTATAGACCTAACGAGTTAATAGAAAGTACGCATTATCATTGCTTGTATAGTTAAAAGAGAGAGGAGGATCTTCGTTCGGCAAGCGTCAATGTAAACGTTGCAGTTCTCTAAGACCGCTTGCTTTTCCATTATTGAGAAGGGCTTTGTATGTCGTAGGCTCGACGCTTTCTGCTAACGACTAAGTTCCGTATCTGTCGGCCCTGGGGGATTCGCGATACAGTGCATTTGTTATGTGTCTGTTATGATATGGGAATGAGAAAGTATTTTCATGGGACAAAAATCAGATCAAATCATTTTAAGTTAGGAAACTAATGACAAATCATACATATCTTCTCCTTCTTCCTCCTGCCCTGTTCCCAATTTTATTTGAGGTCGGCGCAATATGTCATTTTTTCCATTTTCCCCTCTCACTCGTCATACTGACACTCACTCCCTTCCTATTCATGTCATCGTTCAGGCAATCCATCCATCTTTTCTTAGGTCTTCCTCTTCCTCTCTATCTATCTACTTTCATATTTAGCACACACTTTGTTGCATGTGTATCATCCGTCCTCATTACATGCCCATAGCATGATCATCTTCATACATATCTTTATTACGCTAAAAAATCAACGAGAGATCATTTAAAGTGATGATACTTCAAAAAATAAAGAAATTGTAATTTCAATAACATTGTACGAAGTGAATTTAACCCCATCAGACAACAACGGTGTAGTATATGAATGGATTTCTTGAACCATAAGAATGCAATTTGCTGAAGATACAAAGCGAGCAGATTCGTAACTATATCTACTGCACGCCCGTTAAGGTAATAGGTACCAATTGTAAAACGACTGCATCTGCTTTGTAACATGATACACGTATTCACCAAACATCCTAATTAATCACTGTACTCTTTTTATCGTTTTATAAAAAACACTTCTGCATAATTGTGTTGTATGATTATTATTAATTATGTATTTCAGCGATAAAACTGTTAACAAATGTAACAACGTCATTTGCAACTGAAAATGTTTGGTCTCTGGACCAAACAAAAAGTAAGCGCCACCAGATATTTTTTTACTCAAAATGAATCGTACTTTAATCGTGTATACCTATTTATCTGGGTCAGTATTATCCACGGTGTGTGTCATAGGATTGTTAACAGCATGGTGTCTCTTGCCACAGTGGCGTACACTTCAGAACTTCATAAGCGTGAACCAAGTTATAACTGGAACTTTGCACCTGTGTCTAAAAACTGTGACAGCAGTGTGTCCCGCCAGTGAGACAATGACTATTTCAATTTATTTTTTTCTGATGGCATCTGTAAGCTGGTCACTTAGTGCTTCATTTTTGGCTTATTTAAGACTTGTTTTTGTCTTTGGTGGAACTATAAGCGGTGAGAAAAGTGTCACTACGGCGATCACTTATGCGATAACAGTTCTTGCTATTGGTATATGTTGCGTAATCATTCCTAACATAATGAATTTAAAAGTCTATCACGATCTTATATTCGTTCCTCTGTTTCTGATACTAAACATTAATGTAATGGTATTTATAAGAATTGTTATTTTCGTGTTGTCATGTTGTAAGCATAAGATGTCGAAAAGGAACTTCAATCATGTGGTAGCATTGATCGGAGTTGCATTTTTGTGTGATTCAATATTATTGGTGTTGATTGGTACTTTAGATCTTATTGAGACGTGTTTTGACTTCAATTTAGATTTAGGTATGTTGTTTTTCACCCACAGACTTGTTATACAAAGTGTGTGTGTATTATTAAGGAGAACAACGAGAATGCATTGGAAACATTTTTTGAAAAGACGAAGGAATATAAACAGTAATAATGCACTGATGAAGTATTAAGCGTAGGTATTAACGTCATCACTATATTTGAAAGGTATGGTAAACTGATCATCATATTTAAGTAAATCATTTGGAAATATGAAGTTAAAAAGTTTTTTGTGTGCAAATGCACTGCGCCGAGTTCTTTCATATCTGTTGTCGACATTGAGTATTAGTATTGTTCAACTAAAAACCCTAATTAAAGCTGCCATTATGCGTTTATCAAAACACATATATTTAATTAATAAATATGGTAACAAAAGTAAATAACAAGCTAACATACAGTTGAGTACAGTCGGTCACTGCGCTAGCAAATCTGAACATGCATTTTCAACAGAGCATTTTGAATTCGAAATTGGTATTAAATAATAAGAATAATCGACCATAAAATGAGCGATATATTCATAGTGTTAATATCAGGAACAGTGCTATCTATAGTGTGTGTGATAGTGTTGCTAACAACATGGTGTCTCCTGCCGAAGTGGCGCACACTTCAGAACTACATCAGCGTGAACCAAGTTATAACTGGAACTGTGTACTTGTGTGTTGAAATCACTTTCGAATTCTGCGATGACTGTAACACAATTATGTTTGTATTCAATGTTTTTCTCCTGGCATCTGTAAGCTGGTCTCTCTGTGCTTCATTGCTGGCTTACTTGAGGCTTGTTTTAGTCTTTGGCGGAACTATAAGCGGTGAAAAGAGAACAGTTACGGCGATTGCTTGTGGTCTAACTGCTTTGATCATGGGTATATCTTATGGAATAGTCCCTAACATAATGAATGTTGTACCCTATTCGGAGTTTGTATTGGCGCCATTGTTCTTGATGATAAGTATAAATTTTATGATATTTATAAGAATTGTAATATACGTATTATCATGTTGTACGGTAAAGTTGTCGAGAAGAAAATTCAGTCACGTGGTAGCTTTGATAGGAGTAGGGTTGATATGCGATTCGATCTTATTTGTAATAGTGACAATTTTTATTCTATTTCAAGATTACAGTAAAAGTTATACTTTCGATATTGCACAGTTCTTTTTTACACACAGGCTTGTCTTTCAAAGCATGTGTGTCTTATTCAGGAAGTCTACGAGAATGCATTGGAAAAAATACGTGATGAGACGAAGAAATATTAATAGTTTTACACATCGTAATTATTATAATGGCTGTCATGACACAAGGGTCTAGGTCAGTTGGATTTCACAAACTTTTTCAATATGTATGTAATTTAACTATTTATTTTCAAAATATTTAGTGACCTTATGTGCTTTTTGGTGGCAAATTTTAATATACTACTAATTAGAAATCTAGAGCATACAAATTCAGGAATTTCGTTAATTAATTTTATTTATATCATGTAATTAAAATTAATGAATACTACTTATCACTTGCAGACAAAAATAAAAAATGTACAAATCACAAAAGTTATATAGCTTGTAAAGTTAGTATGTACAATTAATTCGGAAATAAACCGTTATTAAAATGAGTCTCTTTTTTATGTTAATATCAGGATCAGTGCTATCTATAGTGTGTGTGATAGTGTTGCTTACAACATGGTGTCTTCTGCCGAAGTGGCGCACACTTCAGAACTACATCAGCGTGAACCAAGTTATAACTGGAACTGTGTACTTGTGTTTATTGGCACTTATGCCTTTATACAGGCCAGATGAGATGATTACTATGATTCCATATTTCCTCTTAATATCGATATGCTGGTCACTTTGTTCTTCATTACTGGCTTATCTGAGACTCGTTCACATCTACGTTGGAAAAATAAGTGCTGAGAAGAGAAAAGCAACAGCGTTCACTTACGGAGTAACTGCAGTTATTATAGGAGTTTGCGATGGATTTGTTTCGAACATTTTTACTCTAAAATCCTATGAAAATTCTGTTATCGTACCATTGGTTTTATTGACTACAGTTAATTTCATGATATTTATAAGAATTGTATTGTATATGTACTATCATGTTGTAAGCAGAGTGCATCAAGAAGAAACTTTGGCCATGTTGTTTCATTGATCGGCGTTGCATTGTTTTGCGATTCTATTTTATTTTTAATAGGGGTTATTTTAATTACTCCTACTATTAATCGTACCTTTATATACGATCTCGTTCAATTTCTATTCACACACAGACTGATACTCCAGAGTATATGTTTGTTATTCAGGAAATCATCGAGAATACTTTGGAAGCATTAATTGAAGAGACGAAGAAATGTACGTTTTAGTTATGTTATGGACCAAGTGATAAATTGGGCAGTATACATAATGCCCGGTCATTATGAATAATGCCCAATATGAGAGTGCAATTTGATAATAATTATTCAAACAATCAAATTGACCGGGCACTATACATATTGCCCGTGTCCTTTTGGGCAAAGTAATACAAACATATTTAATTTCATTTTTTTATTGTTATTGACATTTAACTCAAAATAAACTAAATATAACACATCCCATATCAATTGACAGAGCATAGAAGTAAGCATGCAACATGCAGCAAGCATGGCTTCTGTCACGGCTCCGGCGCTGCGGGGCTCCGGCGGTCCCATGCGAGCTTATCGTCGCAGATAGTTTTCACGCTCACCACCGCAGCTTCGGCTTGCTGGCCGGCTCGGCCGGCCAGCCTCAGCCGCGGCGGCGAGCGCTTCAACTACCTGCGCCTCAGCTCGCAGGCCGCCTCGCCCCTCCGCGCCTACGCGGTTTTGAATTGCACTCTAGGGATAGGGCAGACAAGACTACGTGGAGTCGGTTTTGCAGCGATTCGTTTTCGTCACTAAGTTCAGTTTTTAATACAATGTTTTGAATTCAAATTAAATTCTACCATAAAAAAACGAGCCAAGAAAAATGAGATCAAGAAAAACGAGGCCGAGTTAGTAAATTAGATGACAATTGTCCAATTAATAATTTTGTGGCTAGACTTATAATTTCCCATTAAAATAGAACATATAATTTAAAACAATAATCATAAAATATGTAGCAAGTAACATTATTTATTTATTAGAACTACTGCCACCCTCGCACCGCATAAAATATTGCTTTATTATCAAATTGCCCAACTATCATGTAGCAATATAATAATGCCCGTGCAATGTGATAAATAATGAAGTTAAGATAGTTATTAATCATTTGGCCCGATGAAGCTAGACATTATTCATAATGCTCGGGCATTATAAATAATGCCCGAATTAATCACATGGTCCATAACAGTTACATGTCACATCGTCATGATTTACCTGTGAATGTTAATACAACGTCGATCTAATTAATACGCTTATCTTAAACTGTTTTTATATAAATAAAAGCAATGTGTTGAAGTCAGAATACAAGTAGAGTTGTAATGATATCTATTAAAAGTTATTTACGGTAATAATAATAAATCGACTGCATTTACTATGTAACGTAGATAATGTTCGTATGATACGAAGGTACATACATTTACCTAACATCCTAATTAATCACTGTATTGTTTTCACCGTCATTAAAAATGCATCCTCATAAATGTGTTGTACAATTATTTCTACTTATATGTATTTCAGCGATAAAACTGTTAACAAACGTAACAGCGTCATTTACAATTGAAGATTGTCGGTCTCCGGACCAAACAAAAAGTAAGCACCACCAGAGATTTTTTTACTCAAAATGAATAATACTTTAATCGATTATACCTGTATATCTGGGTCAGTATTATCCACGGTGTGTGTCATAGGATTGTTAACAACATGGTGTCTCCTGCCACAGTGGCATACACTTCAGAACTTCATCAGCGTGAATCAAGTTATAACTGGAACATTGTCCCTGTGTCTAATAACTGTGACAGAAGTGTGTGACGATGACAGTGAGACAATGAACATTTTAAATGCTTTTTTTGCCATGGCATCTGTAAGCTGGTCACTTAGTGCATCATTTCTGGCTTATTTTAGACTTGTTCTTGTCTTTGGTGGAGCTATAAGTGGTGAGAAAAGAATCACTACGACGATCACTTATGCAATAACAGCTGTTGTTATGGGTATATGTTGTGTAATCGTTCCTAATATATTGAATATAAACTATCAAGATCTTATATTCGTACCTATGTTTCTGATACTAAATATTAATGTTATGGTATTTATAAGAATTGTTATTTTCGTGTTGTCATGTTGTAAGCATAAGATGTCGAAAATTAACTTCAATCATGTGGTAGCATTGATCGGAGTTGCGTTTTTATGTGATTCAATCTTAATGGTGTGGTTTGGTACTTTAGAACTTATTGATATGTGTTTTAGCTTTAGCTTAAATTTAGCACCGTTGTTTTTCGCCTACAGACTTGTCATACAAAGTATGTGTGTATTATTATGGAAAACAACAAGAATGCATTGGAAACAATTTTTGAAAAGACGAAAGAATAAAAACAGTAATAATAATGCACTTGATGAAGTTTTAAGTGTAATACGTCATCACCATGTATAAAAGGTATGAGGAACTGATCATCATCTTCTTCTTCTTCTTCCGTCCCTGTTCCCGTTATCTGGGGTCGGGTCTCCTCACACTACGGCGCCAGGTTGGTCTATCCTGGGTTGTCATTTTTGGCAATTGGGCTTTCTTAAGGTCTCTTTCGATGTTTGACCACCAGGTCAATGGCGGGCGGCCTCTACCTCTCTTAATAGGAACTGATCATCATATTTTAAATAAATCCTTTGGAAATATGAAGTAAAAAAGTTTTTTGTGGGCAAATCCGCTACGCCGAGCTCTTTCATATCTGTTTAACTAAAAACTCTAATTAATTATACTATTATCCGTTTATCAAAATCCTTCCATTTAATTAATAAAAATGTTAACGATCGTAAATACCAACCTAACATACAGTTGTGTATCGTCGGTCTCTGCGCTAGCAAATGTAACATGTATTGTCAACAGAGTATTATGTATTCAAAATTGGAATAAAATAATAAGAATTATCGACCATAAAATGAGTAATATATTCATTATGTTTATATCAGGATCAGTGCTATCTATAGTGTGTGTGATAGTGTTGCTAACAACATGGTGTCTCCTGCCGAAGTGGCGCACACTTCAGAACTACATCAGCGTGAACCAAGTTATAACTGGAACTGTGTACTTGTGTGGTGAAATCACTATCGCGTACTACCTTCACTGGAAGACAATCACGTTTGTACTAAATATTTTTCTCCTGGCATCTGTAAGCTGGTCTCTCTGTGCTTCATTGCTGGCTTACTTAAGACTTGTTTTAGTCTTTGGCGGAACTATAAGCGGTGAAAAGAGAACAGTTACGGCGATTGCTTATGGTCTAACTGTTTTGACCATGGGTATATCTGGAATAGTCCCTAATATAATGAGTGTTTTACCTTATGTGGAGTTTGTGTTGACGCCATTGTTCTTGATGCTAAGTATAAATTTTATGATATTTATAAGAATTGTAATATACGTATTATCATGTTGTACGGTAAAGTTGTCGAGAAGAAAATTCAGTCACGTGGTAGCTCTGATAGGAGTAGGGTTGATATGCGATTCGATCTTATTTGTAATAGTGACAATTTTTATTATATTTCAAGATTACCGTAAAAGTTATACTTACGATATTGCAGAGTTCTTTTTTACATACAGGCTTGTCTTTCAAAGCATGTGTGTCTTATTTAGGAAGTCTACGAGAATGCATTTAAAAAAATACTTGATGAGACGAAGAAATATTAATAATTTTACACATCGTAATTATTATAATGGCTGTCATGACACAAGGGTCTAGGTCACAGGTCAGTTGGATTTCACAAACTTTTGCAATATGTATGTAATTTAATTATTTATTTTCAAAATATTAAGTGACCTTATGTGCTTTTTGGTGCCAAATTTTAATATACTACTAATTAGCAATCTAGAGCATAAAAATTCAGGAATTTCGTTAATTAATTTTATTTATATCATGTAATTAAAATTAATGAATACTACTTATCACTTGCAGACAAAAATAAAAAATGTACAAATCACAAAAGTTATATAGCTTGTAAAGTTAGTATGTACAATTAATTCGGAAACAAACCGTTATTAAAATGAGTCTCTTTTTTATGTTAATATCAGGATCAGTGCTATCTATAGTGTGTGTGATAGTGTTGCTGACAACATGGTGTCTCCTGCCGAAGTGGCGCACACTTCAGAACTACATCAGCGTGAACCAAGTTATAACTGGAACTGTGTACTTGTGTTTATTGGCACTTATGCCTTTTTACAGTCCAGATGAGATGATTACTATGATTCCATATTTCCTCTTAATATCGATATGCTGGTCACTTTGTTCGTCATTACTGGCTTATCTGAGACTCGTTCACATTTACGTTGGAAAAATAAGTGCTGAGAAGAGAAAAGCAACAGCGTTCACTTACGGAGTAACTGCAGTTATTATAGGAGTTTGCGATGGATTTGTTTCGAACATTTTTACTCTAAAATCCTATGAAAATTCTGTTATTGTACCATGGGTTTTATTGACTACAGTTAATTTCATGATATTTATAAGAATTGTATTGTCTGTACTATCATGTTGTAAGCAGAGTGCATCAAGAAGAAACTTTGGTCATGTTGTTTCACTGATCGGCGTTGCATTGTTTTGCGATTCTATTTTATTTTTAATAGGGCTTATTTTAATTACTCCTACTATTAATCGTACCTTTATATACGATACCGTTCAATTTCTATTCACACACAGACTGATACTCCAGAGTATATGTTTGTTATTCAGGAAATCATCGAGAATACTTTGGAAGCATTACTTGAAGAGACGAAGAAATGCACGTTTTAGTTACATGTCACATCGTCATGATTTACCCGTGAATGTTAATACAACGACGATCTAACTGATACGCATAACCTATAGTGTTTTTTTAATGTAAATAAATGTATCATATCACCTCGAAGTTATTATTTATGTACAAAAAATATAGGCAACTACACAGCAACATGGTAAGAATCGCTAGATGAAAGCAGATCCTTACTATCAAAGCAGTCACAATTACAAATAAATGATTGTAACAACCATAGACTAACTAATGCACGAGCAATAAAAGGGACTACTTTTTTGTATCATTTAGTGATAGTATAATAAGTACATATACAGATTGGTTATTTTGTCCTGGCTGGAGGCCTTAAATTCTAGGCATCCACAGGGAAAAGTCCGGTTAAGCAGTACACGGCCTCCTAGGCTGAACTGCGAGATGCCATACCAAAAAAAAAAAAAATTGGTTATTTTGTTAGTTAGTTAGTTAGGTTAGGTTAGGTTAGGTTAGGTGAATTATAAAAAAATACCTAATCCTAACTAACTAAGTTAGGATTAGGTATTTTTTTATAATTCACCCTGGAATATCATAAAGTATATGTGATAGGAATTAATGTGATTATGAACGATACACCCGATATAGTAGTACAAATTTATTATGTAATAATAACACGTCTAAGGCCGATATCGGCCACGGTGGCTGTACTCTATAAGGAGAACAGCCAGCTGCGCAGGAAATCTAGTGCACAAGCATTTGCGCAGACACGAGTGCACTCACTATTCCTTCACTCTCATAGCCCGATGGGAGGCTAATCCGACACTGCCAGAGAGAGATCAGGCGCCGGACCAGCATTAACGTGCTCTCCGATGCACGGGTGAATCAATCACCCTTCCAGACTATGGGTAGCTTCATGAAAGTTTACCAAAGTCACAAAGCGATTTCGGCCCGTCCTGAACCCGAACCTGAATTAAACCCGAGACCTTAATCAGTCAGGCAGCCCAATTATTTTGCAGATATTATATACATAGCAGCATTTATTCTATCGCACACTTATTAAAGAACCCTAATCCTTGCCAAGTTATGTGCGATTGTAATATATTAATCAGCACAACAACACAGGAATTTTGTTAATTAATTTCAACTTTACGTCATTCAAATTAATGATTACTACTTATCACTTGCAGGAAAATAATACAAAGCGTTCTAATCACTACAGTTATATAGCTTGTTCAGTTAGTACCTTAAAAAAATAAAGTCGGAAACGAATCATTCTTAAAGTATGCATCGTGAGACAATAAATTTAATATCAGGAACAGTGCTATCTATAGTGTGTGTGACAGTGTTGCTAACAACATGGTGTCTTCTGCCGAAGTGGCGCACACTTCAGAACTACATCTGTGTGAACCAAGTTATAACTGGAACTGTGTTCTTGTGTTCATTGATACTCGGTCCTTTTTACGAGTCAACAACAACTATTCATTTCCAAATTATTCAATATTTCCAGTTGCTATCGATATGCTGGTCACTTTGTTCTTCATTACTGGCTTATCTGAGACTCGTTCACATCTACGTTGGAAAAATAAGTGCTGAGAAGAGAAAAGCAACAGCGTTCACTTACGGAGTAACTGCAGTTATTATAGGAGTTTGCGATGGTTTTGTTTCTAACATATTTGTTCTCAAACCCCATGATATACTTATTAGTCTATTATTTTTATTGACTACAGTAAATTTCATTATATTTTTGAGAATTGTATTGTCTGTACTATCATGTTGTAAGCAGAGTGCATCAAGAAGAAACTTTGGTCATGTTGTTTCACTGATCGGCGTTGCATTGTTTTGTGACTCTATTTCATTTGTAATATGGACTATTTTAATTACTCATGGGCGTAGTCGTACCTTTGTGTATAGAATCTTTCAATTTTTATTGACACATAGATACGGACTCCAGAGTGTATGTTTGTTATTCAACAAGCCATCGAGAGTACTTTGGAAGCAGTATTTGAAGAGACGAAGAAATGTACGTTTAAGTTACATTTCAAATCGTCACAATTTACCCTTGAATGTTAATACAACGTCGATCTAACTGATAGGCTTGTCTTATAATTAGTGCCTTTTTTAATACTGTGCTATATAACGAATTTTTAAACGCTTTTTGTATTTTTTTTATAGGATAGTTATCATTTTCTTTTTAAATATTTCTAGTACTGTAAATAGTTATATATTATAAATATAGGATAAATCAATGCTATGAATTGTTCTGTTGATATTTATGTACGTTATTTTACTTGTGAACTTCCATTAAAATTTTATATCGATTTTAATGAATATTGTGATTTTGTTATCTTTTTTCATCGTATGGCCTCTCTAGTAGCAATTTGAAAATTAATTTTGTAATATTTATATGGAAATTACATTTCTATTGCTATTGCAATAATCAATTTGCTATATGTAGAACTAGCTTCTGCCCGCGACTTCGTACGCGGATCCTGTCCCTTATGCCAGCGACTACGGGGTCAGCAAAATCAAAGATCTGAATAGTCTGATATTGAATTTTAAGGGCCCGTTGACTTGAAAACAACGGAATACGCATAACCATTAGAAACGTTCCATATATTTAAGTTTTGCACGCTCATACTTGAGAACCAATCTCTCAAGTATGAGGTCCAGGTCTGGCAAGTGCCTGCCAATTCAACTTTCTAAGTTCGTATGTACTTTCTACGTATATTTTGGATACCAATGACCGTTATTTAGAGGGGATGTAGATGTGTTAAACTGTAGGTTCCGGCTGTCATTGAACATTCACATTCTTGGCAGTCGTTATGGGTAGTCAGAAGCCAGTAAGTCTTACCAAGGAGTGTTGGGTTGAGCGGGTAACCGGGTTGTGGAGGTCAGATAGGCAGTCGCTCCTTGTAAAACACTGGTACTTAGTTGCATCGTGACTGGAAGTCGACCCTAACATAATTAGGACAAAGGCTCTTGAGATAATAACGACAATAATAATGAGATATAGGCACCGCAGGACATCTGAGGCTGATGACGGGGAGTAGCGACCCCGCGGGGCAATATATACTGAGTTCTCTAGGGAGAGTATACTGTCCCCCATCTCCGGCCGGTAGGAGTGAACCATGACGGGGGTAGGTCTCCCGCCTCTGGCTTGGGTTGGCCGTCCAGAGTGGGGTCGCTAGAGCAGGATTATTAGTAGCCCTGCTCGGAGGCTAGGTGCCTCATGGTAAGCACAGGGAGCGCGTAATCTGCGTTTAAAGTCTGCCGAGGTATCCTCACCCTTCAGCCGCTCATGTCCTTGTTGCCCTCTTGTTGCTATTCAGTGACTGGTTCCCGGGGGCCCAGTAAGTGAGGGGGCGAGTCTCCATCTGCCATTTTTACATGTACCTAATACATTGTCATCCACTAACATCCCATCACAATAGCCCAAGTAGGTTTCCTCCATAGTTAGCAATAGTTTAGCACAGAACCGGGGCTTGTCTTTTTTTTAACGACGTCTACCGGGAATTGTCCTTGGGTTCATTTCTATAGTGTATAAAGGGATAATCGTCGGTTTTGTGTCACCATTTCATTAAAGTTGTCTCAAAAGGGCTTCAGCGTCAACGTCAATAGAGAGTGCTTATCAGATTGAACCACTTTTGCTAAAACGTCATATTTTCATATGCTATAGTCTAGCTGGGCTCCTGGAGTTCCACATCAGATGTTTTCCATCTTCATTTTTTATAAGTCAACAGAGAGAGCTTATCAGATTGAACAACTTTTGCCAAAACGTCATACCTCTATATGCTATAGTCTAGCTGGGCCCCTGGAGTTCCACATCAGGTGTTTTAGATCTTCAATTTGTATAAGTCAATAGAAAGTGCTTATCAACTTGAACAACTTTTGCTAAAACGTCATGCCTGTATACGGTACGGAGAAGCTGGGCTCTTGGAGTTCCACATCAGGTGTTCCAGATCTTAAAATTTATTATCAAAATCCTTTCTTAAGGGTTGCCTACGCCATAGTAGCTTTATGCATGCAAAGTCTCAGTCCGATCGGTTTAAAATTGACAAAGTTTGATACAAACTTTCATCCCCTATTTTATCCCCTTGGGGGTAGAATTGATCAAAATCCTTTCTTAGCGGATGCCTACGTCATAACATCTACCTGCATGCCAAATTTCAGCCCGATCCGTCCAGTGGTTTCAGCAGTCAGTCAGTCAGTCAGTCAGTCAGTCACCTTTGAGTTTTATATATTTAGATAGACAAGTGTTTGGTCAGTGGGTCGTTTTATTTGCATATCAGAATAACATAATTACTTACTCCATATACAATGTTTTGATTTATTTTCTTGAACCTCCAGTATAATACGATAAATAGCAGATTAACCGCGCTCTATCTACACTAGTCTTACTAACAAGGCAGCGCATACTTTTATAATGATACTATTACTAGAAAAAGTGTTAAACAATCATCATAAAAACTCATTATCAATGCAACAATCGTTGAAACGGGGCGGGTTTACAATTAAAGTGAGTCTCCGGGGATATCACTCTTTGGAACTACTTTGTTAATTTATCTAAACCAATTACGCAAGTGCGGCAACACCGCTGGGATGGCAATTCTATTATTTTACGCTTAAATGAAAACATAGTGACGTAAAAACAATTTGAATTTTAAGTTCGGTATGTTAAGTATAATACAATTTAAATTTCACGTGATAGTACACGGCCATAAACTTTCCTTGAATGTCTGTAGAATGCTTCTGAGGCTGAAACTTACCTAAAGATTAGACAATAGGAAAAGGGTTTCTTGGTGAAAATTTGGGCACATTTAATGATGATCAAATCCCGTAAGTCAGGAAAACGTCCATTACTGTCATATTAGGTATAGTTCAAAGAGAAGTTAGGTACAAGACAAAAAAGGTCACAATAAACCTTAAATAATTACTCAAAGAAAAAACCAAATACCCAAATCTATGGAAATGCATACACTTACCTACATAACAAGCGTATCTATAGCGTGCCATGAACAAAACTAATTTGCGACTTTCAGCGCCTGAGCACCGAAATCCTACTGAGAACCGAATCGGTACGTCGGCCGTGTCGTTGGGGAATTTTCTAATTACGTTTTCAAAGACACCTCGTTTGTTGAACATGTGACATTTGGAGTGAAAAAGGTCACGTATAGAAAATTGGAAAGCCAACTGGGACGAGATGTGGACGTTACGCCGCCGAAAATTTGCCTTCAGCTCTTCCTATTAACGAATCTCATTTGTTGGATTGTCCGTATTGGTCATGGTGCTTTTGCAAAAGTTTTTTGGACTTTCCTGGGGTTGTATTCAAATTATAAACGGTATTGTGTTACACACGGTTACACACCACACACACATAAACTATGTACCAACCGAAATGTGTTTTTTTTATCTCACGGCGTTTTTACTTTTTAATTTTATAACACAATCATTGGTAATAATGATAAGAATCCATTGATACCCAAAGTTTGTAACTTAATTAAAATTTTCTAACAAATTGTGTCGCAAAGAATTTTCTTACCCCCAATTCACGACACCATCTGCGCATCCCTATTGCAAAATAATTAGGCTAAAGTAAATTATGCACCCTTTAAACTGCATTAAATTTAGGCAAATAAAGTCAGTTTAAAATATATATTATGGGGCCACATGGCATGTGTTTTAAAAGATATTTTCTTATGAGTTGCATCACACTTTTAAAAGGGGAGGGGAAGATATGATGTTTTGCAGAGCGCCTCCTGGCAATGCTTTTATTATCAGCATTGAAAGCAATTTTAATCATACTTCTTGTAATTTATTATTATGGTTTATTGGAATACAAAGTTTATTTTATGGAAGGATACTAAAACAGTTTCAATTATGGGACATACATACATGCAGAATGTTAGGAAGTACCTGACTATTTTGCAGCCTTTCTCAAAGCGAACTAAGATGCGGCCACTGTCCTTTCGACCACAGAGCTACTCGTAAAAAGGCAGTTAAAAAATGGTATTATCAAAAAATACGTGCATGTTCATTGACATTCTGCACCCAATATATTCTTTTCATACAAATAAATAATCGTTGAAAATTGCGTCACTTTTCTTTACAGAGCGCCAGCAAAACACTCAGAACGGCGCGTGCCGGTACAATTGACCGAATGCGCACAATTATTCGTACGGCGGAAACTGTGGGGCCGCTCTGTTGGGAAAAAAAAAGAAATATTTATTCACCGGGAGCAATCATGGCGAATAAAACGATTACATGCTACGTTCGTGAATAGCTTCTATTGCAGCTCTATGGAAGAAGAATTGTTTAGGAATCTTTTATGTGTTGGTGACGCCTATATTATTTTTTTCATCGTCCAAATCTAATAAGAAGGAACATAAATGATTTTAAAACGCATTAAATTATATAACAACGTTCACATGTCGGAAAATGCCTTTAAAATACGTATTTGAACTTTCCTGAACGAAAACATGTCGGTTAAGCAAACAGTTATCAATGTATGTTTTAACATTTACGCTCAAATATATTTCTAATATTAATTTATGGAATTCATAATGACTTGACCCACAACTCATTGGAAAATTTTAATACTAATGAAATCATTTTACATTTGAATGGGATACCCTTTACTTATGAAACATACATGGAACAGTTTGATTAGGATAATAGAAATTTAGAACGAATATTATTCTTCCACAAATAGTGAAAAAGAATTTTGAAATAGTTTATACTATGTCCTAGTTGTGTGTTTTCTTTCCTTTGTGGTAATAGTTATAAAGTATGTTAACCGAAAATCATATAAGCAAGTCGTCAGAAACTTTTGTATTTAAAATAACAAGAAAACCGACTCAAGGAACATTTAGTTCCGTAGGAATCTAGTTAAAGAATTCTCGTTATTTCACATAGACCCCGTATGGGATATAAATTCCATCTGAGCAATTACTTTCCTTTTAGGCAAATTAACAAGCTGACTGTTACCATAGAAATTCAATCCGACCAAATCTGTATGTAAATGTATTGTAATTGTGGGGCCAATATTCGAATTACAATTTCTATGTTGATTAACAGTGTAACACCAGAATTTATGTTCGCTCCTCCATAGCTTGTTTCTGTAGCATAATTTTGTTTGTGCGTTTTCTGCTGGGCGGGTTGTGTGATGTTATGTTTCATAAGAAATACAATGCACGTGTATTTTGGAAGTTTGCGTAGCGATAAATGGAAGGAATTTTGTATTTTCGTGACTTGACGCTTGGGTTGATGTAGCAGGTTGTCGCTGCAGTCATTAAAATGCTGTGGCTGCTGTACCTTTTTTCTCCTTCTTGTAATTAGTTTTGTGACATAATCTGTGTGCCTTCTTATTGTTTTATCATTATTCGTTATTTTTGTATGATTGAGCACTTTATATTTTGTTTATACGTAGGTAATTAACGAATTCTTAATCTTTCACACTATAATACACTTGGCCTATATACAATCTTCATATTAAAAAAATCTAGACCCTAATATAAATCCTAATATGAAAAAGGTTTTCGCAAAGTCTCTAATTAAACGAGTACATACATTTGGTGATAACCTTATCAGGGCCGATATTTTTGCCGTCATTACATTTTATGACTGGTTTTAATTTTGATACGGCTGGGTTGCTTTAGACGTCATAATTAAGGTGATCGTAATCAAGGATTATGTTTTATCTAAGTCCTGATTTTGTATATGGTTAATTTTATGGTTTGTGGGTGAATGGTTACTGAATATAATTATACTTTACTTTGTCAAGTTCTCACATCCTGACATACAAAAGTAAAACAAATGAAATCAGATAACGCCATGCCACGCCATCTTCAAGCATTGCTAGGTCATCTACAAGATTAAAGAATTGAACCAATAATTATATCAAGGAACACGCTTTTATACATTAAAATAAGTTTAGGACGGGTTACATTTTTATGATCGTAAACATTTCGCTTCTTCATCAAAAGGCTTAAATCCTATAATCGCTGCCCAGTCGAAATTGGTCTACTGTCACACTTAAAATAAATTACTGTCCCTGCGCAATTTTACACCCCTAACCCTCCCACTAATTGAACCAAAATACACTTAAATTTTCTTTGTGTCTAGTGTAATTTTAGCTCAGATGGGGTCACACAGACCACCCCATGGCAATTTAACGGGTTGAACATTCTCTTCCTGATGTCAATTACGAGTTTCTTAAGTAAAATGATCCGAATATTTGACGTAAACTTGTGTAGGTTAATTAACATTTAGACATAATCGCTTTTCTTCGTCTATGTAAACATTGACTTGTTTTGAATAAAAGGTGAATTTAAAGGAGACGATTAGTTTACTAAAGCGGGCACTAACACAAATTGGAGAAAATATTTTCGAATCAATGATTAACAGAATTATTTATAAAACACTAATATCGATATCAGCTGAACTTGCATATTAAACCCCAAAGGACACTCAATTATTTGGCCATTTAATCCCCAACTAACACGTAAAACTGATACCAGTACAGACAAAGTACTTAAATAATAAGCCTCACAAATGAAACAGTCCGTAGTTCCCACTAATTCTGTTGACAGTACACTAATCATTACATCAAAACGTGATGACGAATGAAACACGGGACATGAATAACTGAATTGCGGTAAAACCCGACCTCGCATGCAAGCATAGATGTCGCTGTAAAAACTGAAATAGCGACCAATGTATTAGTCTCACAAAAATCTGCATGACCCATAATAAGTCGTAATGTGGTTAAAATATACTAGAAATAAATTCATGAAAATCAAGGCAGAGCGAAGGTTCTTGCAGGTTGAAGCATTTTTGAAAGTAAACAATGTACAAAAATTTGCTTGAATGTTTTTAGGATATCCACACCGCAGTAAGAGTGAGTTCTAGACTCACTGGACAAGTCGACATACTTCGATCTAAAAATATTTCATTCTGGCAAAAAAACTTTCTTCCACATTCCATAGAAAGTTCTAGAAAGTACTGGAAGCCAAGCTTGAGCAGCAACATTGTCACACTCACCGCATGCGTTGTGAGGACCCAACGACCCGGTTGCATAAATTCGTATCGTGACAATTATACAGGACATTATCTCCGCTGCCGTTGTCTCCCGGATTTTTGTCCCGTTTTCATTTGTTTTTTCTCTCGTCCTGCTTTGCTATATTGGAGTTAACATGTTAGATGTAAATATTAGTGTAGGCTGCATTGAATACAAAAGACCTACAGCCTTACTTATAAAAATCAACAAATCATCTTCTAAGCATTGTTTTAAGTAATTACTACTTAAAGCCTTAAGTAGTGATTAAATTATTTTGACCTATAAACGTTGCTTAAGCATGTCTTAAGTAATGAACAGATAATGACATAAAAACATACTAATTTCTCAACACTACCGGAATGTTGGTAGCTTAAAAAAATATTTGTCATCAAAACGTTGTGTAATGGCAACAATGGCATCCGTAAAATATAAAATTAAAAAGTTGAGCTGTCAATAAACCGGAAATGAAAAATCAGCTGGTAAGAATCCAGCCATTTTGATAATTAGCGGGTTAAACAAGGGTGTGAGGCTACTTAATTTGACAGCTCATTTAAGACATTGCTAAGAAAACGATTTATTTCAGCCACGTTTATAAGTAAGATTTTTTCTTAAACATCTCTTAAGTATAACTTATTATTTTATAAGTAAGGCTGCTAGAATATAAGCGTAGGAGTCGATATAAGTAGGTACAGGAGTCGGCTTTTATAATGCGTAAAAATATATAATACAAAGGGACAAGGACTCCATTTAGGTGGTATTTATATACATTTTTCAGCCGTTCAGGACAATTTAGAAGATCATAGAATAAAGTAAGCTAACTAGACCACTTTAAAGCACGGTTGAATATAATAACCTTAGATTCATCTGATATAACACTTACCAACTCAATCCTAGACCGATGCGACACTATATTCAGACATTACATAAAACGTGTATCATAAAATTGTGGTCCGTTCTCGTATCTGCATTTATATGGGAGGTCTGGCTCACATTGTCGGTTGCACCACCATATGACGCACTCGTGTAATGGTCTGAACAGCGTAGTTGTATGTAAACATTTCTTCTTTATGTATTTAATTTGAACACCAATGGACGCACGCATTATGGCGGCAGCATGTCGCCGCGGTTTGGCGAATGGACGTGTTCGGATATAGAACGATATTAAACTGGATGTACTAACGGTTTTATTGTTGTGTATGGCTTTTGTGTTACAGTTTATCCAGATGAACCTATATACCTATGACATCTAGGTAAGCTAAAAATGTTCCAAAAGTGAACGTGACTCGCTGAGTGAAGTTGGGGGTTCGCAGACGAGTCGCCGCTTGGTTTTACCTTCACGACTCGAATATGGCAAGGTGACTCAGAACTTTTATCACAGATAACATATTAACGGCCAAGGTAAAATACAGGGTACTTTTCTACGCCAAAGATTAACAAGGTTGAAAGACAGAAGGTTTTTGTAGTATTATTTGGTCGTGTACCACAATATGAAGTTGAGACATTATTATTTCAGAAACCAATTAAAAAGTATCTCTAACATGCCAGTTTTCGCCACATATGTCCAAGTTATAGGAACACTGAAAGTTAATAATATATTCTGTAGGCAATAAAATCCTATTTCCTTATAATCTAGGTTACTTGAAACCCTTCCAGAAATCTTAGTGTCTAACTGTTCCATGTTGTTAGCACATAGTTACGTTCTATAGAGGTGCTACGTATAGGAGGCCAACGTGCTATGTGGCTGTGAACTGGACAATCTATTATTAAGAATTCATATGCAAACACAGAGAATTTTAATGGATCCCATATGATAATATACAGTCGTAAATTGCATTTCATATGCTTTTATTTTATTATTACAAAATATTTTCGTTTAAAATTCAATTTGTAATATTTTAATTTAGGAATATTATTTTATTGATATGCCGCAGTTAAAGCATTTTAAGTCAAATAAATTTTGCTTTGATATTTTTCATTGTTACTTTCTACATACTACTAAGTGATTTAAAAGTAAAAAAAACCTTGATTGTCGAAATAAACGGGACTGGTAATAAGCAAACACTTTAACCCGTAAACTGCAACAATGAAATTAATTAAAAATCTCGCCTCGTACAAATTAAACGGTCTCTCGGATGCACTTTTCGCTGCTTTTCCGGCGGGCAAACAAACATTTTGATTAACAACTTGCGTCGAATCAATCAATTTAATTGGTCTGCGACCAACCCTGCGGCAATTGCCTTTCATCATAATAACAATGAAAAGCATCACTTTGGAAATATAGCTATTTAATGGCACTTTAGCTACCCCATATCAATACATTCAATAGATCATAAGTGTAATAATAATAGGTGTGATAATAATAGGCACCTAATAAGAAGAACTTTATTGAGTACAGAAAAAAAAGAAAGCATCATGCCTACAATTTTCGAATCACTATAATATTGAATGTTGCCAGTAACAAAATATAACAAATTATATACTTAGTCAAAAAATAGTTGAATCACGACCATAGAACACTTTTTAAACGATTATCGTCTTTTGTTTACCGACCCCCACAAATACACACACACACATTGGAGAATCCAATATGTGTACTCTATTTCACAATTACTTGGGAGCCTAATTAGATCAAAACAAATGAATACTCCGTAGCTGAATAAAAGTAGTTCAGTTGCACAGAACTGTTGCCAAAACGCTTGATGGGACAACAGCACATTAAAAGGGAACTATGCAAAATAGGCCACTTTAGTGCTGAATTGGGTCGGCTGGCTGGCTTGAGCTGGGTAACCGCAATCTTTAAATCCAGAACGTTATTGTTATCTACTGTTGTTGGTTTAGTTTTAATTCACGTGTGTTTCTTTGGAATTTTCTTCAACGTTGATTTTTTTATTCATTCGTGCCTGATGTCTGTCAGATGAGACCAATTCGATACGATACTTAGGGCTGATAGTTTGTTCAAATAGTGTTATTCGCAGAAATAATGGTTCTGCGCGAATCACAATTATTTAGTCGACACGTCCTTTAGAACGTTATCCACTATGAGCTTTCAAATATTGAGAAGTATCCAATATTCTGTATCCAATCATAATCGCCAAATGTAGGTACCTATACGTACAATTTGTACAATGAAAACATGGACTTAACGAAATTATTGATAGCCAAGACCACAAACAAGGCAAGCGTTCGATACAATCCCCGTAAACGTTCAATTCCATATTTATTCCTGCTACACCGCAACCGTATCCATCTAAAATTCAGAGTAACGCTTTCGTATATATCTTAATAACGTCGTCTATTTCAATAAAACCTAGTCCAATTCACGGCAAAACAACCAAATGACGCAAACAAACGTAACCATTCCACGTATCGTCATAAAGGCTATTTTTATTGCTTACAGTTAACATAAAGTTTATCCGGCTTCATCCCCTAACGTCTCTAAATGCAATCCAAACGCAGTGGAACCAGGAATTATACCAGCATTTACTTTCAACGATGCACTCAAGATATTTTCAAGTGTGGCGAAGTGAGGGTTAAATGTAGAGTTATTTTTATTTCAATAATATTACAGTTATGTGATATAACAGCTTTGGATTCTGTGTCTATATCACCTGTCGTGAAATGTTCCACTTATTTGGGAAATTTTTCATGTTGAAGCTATAAATAAATGTTGGAATATTTTCACAAAAAATAAAAGCAAAAATAAACATAAATATCATGGCCTTATTGGCTTAATCACAAAAAATAATTGCGCAAAAATTATGTACGGAGCAATTTGGTAAAATGTGTATTTACGTTCTAAATTCTTTTGGATTGCGAATAAAACGTTCGGAACGACGTTACTTAAAATTATTTTCTTCAAATGGATACTTTATATGCTGCGCCCGTAGCTTTGACCTACTCGTTTCACTTATTTCGATATTGGACCCCACTAATTTTGTTTACTTATTCATTAAAATGGAGAGCAATGGCTGACTCGAGCGAAATGCTTTCTCTATTAGATTTTTATGGAAAACTGAATACGTGTAAGTGGATTTTTAAAAAGGAAACCTTTTTCTTTAACTGCTCTGATGAAGTTATATCGATTTTGCTTTTACCATTATGGGAGAGTTGTAATAACTTAGGTAAGTTAAAGTAATTGGTCTTTCACGTTTATGGGGATCAAGACCGTTAATGTCAAATCACTCATAGATCTCGTTTTTTGCATTTTGTGGTTGGTGTAATAATAATTAACTAACATCAAGTATGCACTGAAATATTCAATTCTTTAACAAACCTGTAAATAACACTGTCAAAATTCATAGTGGACATAAAAAGATTTTGAAAGAACAAATTCGTAAAATCCAAATCCCAAAAGCGACAGCCGCAAAAGGTGACAAAAATCCGACACAATTTAAAAGCAACCAAATAATAGGAGTGGACTGAAATCCAGACATGTGTTGAGCATCACAGTGGAATGTAAAACAGAAAGATGAAGAATATTGCTCGTGAGCACGGCATAAGATATCCTCAGATATTACTGCAGATTTACGAAGAAAATGCAACGGTCTAGGAACCGCTTGACGGACTGCCGATTCGCATCTTGAATTATTCATTCGTATCCCAAAAGTTTACCAAGACGGCCGCATCGAACATTGCTTTGTTTTATAGTTTATGAAATTCTGCTTCCCCTTTTACACGGACTTTGGTTTATGTTGCACATTTTGTTCGGAATTTAGTTTAGTTCTGTTGGTTTAGAGTTTATTTTGGGTCATTGAGAGATAAATTGGAGTTTCATTGCCTGTACTGTTTTTCTTTGCACTTTGACAAGAATACGAATTGCTTTCCTATTTTTGAAGTCAAAGTGAATTTTCAATTTGGGAAAATACCTTCCAGTTTAAAACAGTCTTCCAATTTTAAAACTTGCAAAGCTTCCAAAATACCCAATCTGTTACCATTGACAGTAATACATTGTTCTATTTCAGTGTAATTCACTAATAGACTTCAATGAGCGGCGCAATAAGTCAGTGTAACAATAAGTCAGGCCGGCCACGTGCCTCCCTGCAACATCCGTTACCATACTCCGACGCACAAATCGGTTCGTTTGCGAAGACAAATGGCAACCGTCTGCTTGCTAACATACACAGATTGCATTTTCAAAAATTACTCGAAAAAGAGTTCGAAATCCAATATCGGGTGCAGGCGCAAGCATGAATGCCGTCGTATTTTTTAACATGACACAAAAATCTGGATTTGAAACTTTACATCGTTTGCAACAGGGTTTATTTCGTATCGCACTAACAGTTCAGTCGGCATATGAAAAGTGATGCTCTGATATTGATATTCCGTTTAGCATTGTCGTCGCGCTTCAACCGTGTCACCCTCTGTTACCACATTCGCGTTTTTGTTTAACAACAATAGAATTTATTACTATTATGCCGCGGTTTAGGTATGTCATGCCCATTGTTCGATTAGCGATCGGCACCCATCGCGTTTCGAAAGTATTCGCCCTGTGGTATTTAACGCCGACGGTGGCATCATAAGGCGCTTCGTTAGCGCTCTGCTTAGAATCCAAATTGTGGTATTAAGCAGTAATTAAGATAAATTAGTCTCGATAAGAGTTCGGATCGACGTGCCAACATTGTCGCATATCTAAACGCTCCAGCAAGACAAGAAATTCAAAACGTTAAAGACCCGATTTATAATGATCTTTGTTTTACAAACACTCAAAATCGTTAGTGTTTTATTCCCGATTGTACTTCTGAAATGGGCGTTTAAATTACAAGATTTTTTTTTACTATGTTTGCATTTAGCAAAGTGTTGTTGTCAAAACCGCTTGTAAATATCAACATAGTAAATCTCCTTTGCTAAAACGCTTATGTTACTGAATTGAAAATTCAAAAGAGGTCGAAATAATCCGAAAGTAAAGGTCTGACACACGAAGCTGATAGTCTTCGAGAAGGGAATTTAAATTGAACGTCGTACAGTCATCTCAATAAGCGGCTTGGCTCTCAACACGGCTCGTAAATTCGACGCCAATTGTTTGTTTTCAACGCAGAAATATCCTGCGTTGCGAAGTTGTAAAAAATTAAGCGTGTACTAAAAATTTGGCGGATGTGGCGTTTAATTTTATTTATACGATGTATGATTTTTCATCTTTACTACACAGTAAGTAACCAATCAAAATTCTTACAGATGAAAAAATAGTTACCAACTAGTCGCCCGCGTCTGCGTTCGCTTGCATTCCGTGTTATACAAAGTATATAAATTAGTGTTAATTGAAATAAAACAGATTTTTATATTGTGTTACCAGACAAAAGCTGTCATTGAATACTGTAAAAATAACATATATGTCTTTGAATCTAACACTAAATTAATGAATTGGAATATGTATTTTTCCTCGTCCGTGTCCAAAAACCTTCGTAAATCCTCACTACTCCATCGAGCATAGTTCGTAAATCTTAACTTTTGTCGGCTATATCCGAGTATAAAATTGTTTAGTGTTGGTACACGCTACATCAATCTGTAGGCATCGCCAATACATCGGTAGGTGTGGGTATTGCTGCAAAACGGTAGTGATTTGTACAACGCATCTTTCTGATTTATATGTCTGGCCTGAAAAGTTGTTCGACTAAATCTTTTGTAAAAAATCGTGTCGTTTTTACGAGTGAGTTGCTATTTTATTACGCACTTTTTAGGCTTGATACGTAGAACTCGTACGCTTTAAAAGGTATGTATTAGGTGAACTATATATTTATTATAAAATAATATCATTTACTGTGATTTTTTTCTTGTACATCTCATTCATCTTTTAAAAGATATTAATGAGCTGAGGATACCGACAGTTTCGTTATGTCACATTGTTCAACTATCATTATAAATAGCATCTCTACGCCTTTCTCTACACTAAAACGATTCAATATTAAATGTAAATTAAACGATTGATTTACATACCGCCTATATATTACATTTAATTTATCTTCCCAAACAATGGATAAACATGCGGGCGTTTATTGACAGCTAATATCTGTTTAAATAACTATTGGATCGTTTAATTTCATTGTAAATCATTGTGAACTGTCCGTTTGGTTTTTCAATGATATTTATTGCGCGTACCAAACGTGGTAGGCTGGTTTCTTAGTTCAAGATTTAGTGCTTTATGAATTTAGAATAGGCGATAGTATTTTGTTTGTAAGGACATTTTGGTGAAGCTGACTTTTTACAATCTCTGCATTCTCTTATGTATTCGTACCTATTATTACTTGAGGAGTTCTGCAGCGACATCGGGTAATTATTTCCAACTGTAGGTAACCCATAAAGTAGATAGGTACATATAAATAAGCGGCGTTAGGTATTATTAAACTTTTAACACCATGATCAAACAAAGTTCAACAAGATTTTTTGTATCTTTTTTTAAGTTTTTTTTTTCTTTTGATATTTTATATTACCTATCTTTTTACTAGACACTATTTAAAATTACGATTAAAGAGCCCTCTTTTCTTATACTTACAACTATGATTTCAAAACACATGACCGGATCGTAACCCGTCTCTTATAAGGCCCAGACTGCAGGAACTATTGTTTGGCATCACGCCAACTATTGGTGTCCGTTTAACTTGTTTCTCACTTGTGTACGTATATATCTTAGACCTGTAAATAAACTAAGTAAACACCGAAGGGCTATTACATGGACAGTATAATTTATCAAGAAGGACTATGTATCAACAAGGTACAAGTTTAAAAATGGAGTTGAGGAAAGCTTGTGGTGAACTAAGATGGTCACTTAAAACTTAGAATCCACTATTTAAAATATGACTACAGGCTTAAAAATCATCATCGTCATCCTACTCTCTTTGTCTCAAGTTTATTTGCGGTCGGCGCAACATGTTTTCTCCTTCCTTCCTTTTCTATTTGCCGTCATCTCTCAAGTAACATTCGTTCTAACCTTATTAAAATTCACACAATCCATCCATCGTTTGTTTGGTCATCCTCTTCCACTATATCTATCCAATAATCAAAAACTTAAAAATACTGTCATGAAAATGTAAGAGATAGGTTTAAATTTTGTTCAACGGCTGATCCTTGGCCTGCCCGCACCCTCGCGTCATAGAACCCGATCCCAAACGGATCCGTCACGCTTAGCTCACGACCAAATCTGTTGTTTCATATTACGATACTAAGGATGGCTTATGGTAATATCGATATCGATGAAAAACATGAAGACACTAAAGATTCGCACTGGCATAATAAAATACTTTCTTTCCTAATTTCAGACAAATTAAGTTTGCCTTGTAATGCCTTGAAATCCTCTTTGAGGTGTGTTTGAAATTCTTTTAATGTTTCTTTAGAATTATTGTAAACTTTAAACTAATGACTCGAACTTTTTGTACTTTCATCGTATTTTATTTTCATTAATTTTATTTTAAAATCTTAAATGATTTTAACATATCAGCAAATTAAAACAAATGTCACAAATCTCTTGAAAAAATATATACCTACCTTTCATTTATCGATAAAAATAATATCGATATAAGTCCCATCACTAAAGGTTTCGGCGATCCTTTGTCATCAAACGGTTGGTTTAATTTGATTAGTTGTCGCCTCGGCCAATGGTGACACCGGGTCACTGGTCAACTTTACAATTTTTAATTTACGACTATTAAATTTGAACGATTTAAATTAAATTATGGTATAAAAGACTACATTTATTACATTTTTGAACTATAAAATATAATAGATATCGTAATGTAGGTACCTAGTTTACTGATATGTACCTATTAAAAATTATAAGTTACCAAGTAAATATTTTTTTTATAAACAACAGTATTACAAGCCTCTTGAAGACAACTTTCTCACTGAACTAATGAGGGTCCACCCCAAGTAACAAAGTTAAAACACACCACAAAAAACTACCAGTAACTTAATAAAATTGACAAAGTCACCAACAACTGGCCAAAACATTGCAATATTTTACTCCTAAAGCCACAAAATTTATGACATACTATCGATATATTTATGGTGTCTGTCATCCAGGTAATGGCATGAACACACCACTACGGCTTACTTAAAGCAATAAGTTTGAGAAAAACACAAATAGTGTAACACAATTGAGGGACCAACCCTCGAATGTATCTCGTGCATAAGTAAAAGAAGTTGTATGAGAAGTAAAACTGGGTGTTTTCAATGGGGACGTTAATAAATTAGATTATTTTGGTTAGTGCATGTTGTGGTTTTGGTAACCTTGTAAGGGCGAATGAAGTTGCAGTTTCAGAGCATTTTTTATGATATTTTCATAAAATATACCATATCCTACTGCTGGAGACCCCTCTTATTATAATTAGATAGACTTAACGTATTTTCTTGCACTTTTTATCAAGTTTGATTTCCCCACTACTCTACTACGATTTACTCACAAATTGTAAAACCGTCTTTATGTCGAGTAAATAAATATAAACATATCTAAGTTCGAATAAATAACTTGCTCTTGCATTTATTTTCAAACGGAACAATAAAAGTCAGACGAGTAATTCACAAGAAAAGTTACGTAACTACCACGTGAAAACTTTAAAATTTCACTCATAAATAAAAGCCACCACACATTTTGTAATATTATCTACACACATTCGTATTCTAAACGCAATCTATAAGTTCTTCATTACTTATCTTCAAACGCATCGATACGCAACATTTATTACGCTACTATTTGCAAACTTATACACACAGCTCCGAAAATAACCAACGTACCTTATGGCTAAAGACTTAGAGGTGATGATTGAGCAACTGGTGGGGTTGGTAGGTGTAAGTATAAGGTTCTTTGTGAATGTCTAGAGCCATTCTATCACGTCAAAACAAGGAGCAGGGGAACAATGTATTGCAGTTGGCAATCTTAGTGCCCTTTCCACAATATCTTTAGTGTGACGCCCCTCAATATGAATAATGTGTCATACGATCGCGCCCTTTTATCTGCACTGAGGGAAACAAACTGAGATTTTGTATAAATATCATTGAGGTGGAAACATTTTGTGTATTACGATGTTTCTGTGATGAGACTGTAAATATTTTTCAGGAATAGTTAGAATGGAATAGAATAAAATGATACAAACTTAGAAATTATCTCATTTCAGTTTTATCCCTGAGGTGCAAGTTTAATCAAACAAGAACGTATTCTCCACAGAAACAAAATACCTATCACTCATTGTAACACGTAACATCCAAACAGACAACCCTGTATTTTATTCAATATTTCTGCTAAACTACAAGAAGAACAAAATATTCAGCATCATTTTCAGTAAACCCTTCATCGCCACTAAACGAAAGACAAATACCTATCAACATACCAGAAAAACAAGAACATAAACCAATATAGCACCATTTGATTCGTTCGATCAAACACCGCTCTTCATATATTTTTAGTTTTAGTTCCGTAATAAAATGCTCCTGTCATCGTCATACAGGGTACAATCAACTAATGGTAAAGTTGTATGACGGTCATAACTCGGCCAGCGTTAATTACTATTAACAATTTACTGAAAGATGTAGATAAAATGACATTTCATTCATGTTTTGTAGCAGGCAGTATGGAAAGTTATATCGAGTACAATGTCCTTTGAACTCTACTATGTATTAAAATCCTAACTAATATTATAAATGTGAAAGTAACTCTGTCTGTCTGTCTTTCTGTCTGTCTGTCTTTTCTTCACGCCTAAACTAATGGACTGATTTGTGTGAAATTTGGTACAGACATAGTCTGGAACTTGAGAAAGGACATAAGATAGTTTTTATTACAAAGAAATACAAAAATAAAAATAAAATTTATTCCGGACATATACCGCCATCTATTGGTCAAACCATAAATCTGCCGCAAGTCACTATTCCACGCGAACGAAGTCGCGGGCAAAAGCTAGTGTTTAATATTTCAATAATATTCCAGAATGAGATTATGTTAATTTTTAATCTTGCACTTCTTATTAATGTAGCTTACCTACATTTTTACTCATTAAATTATACCACCAAATCTCAAAAATTCTGAACAAAATAGGTCAAAGCACGAAAAAACAAAAGGACATATAGATAACATTTAAAACCTATAATAATATTTTATTTTATGAGATACGGAAAAAAACCTATAACGCATATTATGACGTATTTAAATGAGCATTCACCCTACGGCATAAAAATTGTGAGTACAAATACTTGTATTATTTTGTGAGGGTGATTCTTGGGGTAAAAGCCAATGTTTTGGCTTGATACGCCTCCGTAAAATGCATGGGTACGATGCAATATTTTAATATTAACCGTGTTATGGGGTGCTGGGTGCATTCTCGGGTTTATAAAAAAAATGTAAGGATTAGTGTAGGTACGGTCTGAAATAAATTGGAAACAGTAAGACTTTTATGTGGGCGCATTAATTAGAATTATGAACTGTTTTGTAATTTGATAAATTGTGTTGTTTTGTTTGTGACATTTAGATTTTTGCTTTGAAGTTTCAAAACAGATTGCACTATTGTAAAAGTTTTTCTCTATACAAATTACAAACTTAAAGTAAAATAATAAAGTAAGTTCATAAACAACTTAATTAAGTTGGTCTGTGTTTTTCAGATCTTTACGCTTAAAATTGAATTCTGAGAAAAATACCATCTTTTGATGTTTTACAAAGAAGCTGACATGCTCTCAGATAAGACATTTCAAAGCCATCCAATCCAAAGCTGCAAATCCATATTATGGTCATCCATAATAATTTTACTTCATAAAAAACTTCCATGCACCGACTGCACACTGTGAGGGCAACATCGGTTTGCACTCCCTGATATTAGACTAATATTCAGCTTACCCTCCGCTTTATTAAAAAACTAAGGGCCATTTGTATGTATTTATAGTTCCCAAACATAATGGTCCCTGTCAACGGCAGTTCCTCCCTATAGATTAATTTCGTTAAAACATTTTGCCTATCAATACTTCGTCTTTGAGGTCTCGGATGCTTGGGGGCTAAAGAATTCCAACACTCATGTTCTTTTATTAGGTGCACTGCAAAAAAGCATGTTTGAAAATTGAAACGAGGTGTAGATATTGCCATTCTTAAAATGAAAAGGTAGGACTGTGGTAATTTTATTTTTAAATGGCTCGGTGGTTACTCCATGCCGATTTTCAAACATATTTGTAGTTGCTTATTAACAACATAGTATAACTATGTATTTCAGCAATATTCCTAATTAGGATTTGTATATTTTATTTTCAAGACTGTGATTTACACATCTATGTTGGATTGTCGTCACTAGTTTTAACATTGAAATAGTTTACATTTCTTTGATAGTTCTGAAACTCAAAATACATTTATGGTCTTACATGCAATAAACATGAGAGACGTTTTATGTTTTCGTTCGTTGTTTTTTTTTCTACTTTTTATCTGTTATTGCATCCTAGGGCGAAGTTATGGTGTGTCCATGACGGATGTTTATAGAGAAATATCATAGCACGTGCGATAAATGTTACTGTATTCTCTTTTGATACGCCTTTTTTGCTAATAACTTGCCCTAAGGCATGAAAGCTCCGCTTAGAACTATTTTTTATCTAGGACGCATTTTTGCATCCTATTTTTACGGCATAGAAAAAATGGACCAGTTAAATAAACTTTTTAATAAAAAAACACTCAGTGAATTTTCTTACCCCTTGTTTAAAAAAGCACGTGGCCCTCTTTACAACTTTTTCATTTTAAGAATGGCAATATCTACACCTCGTTTCAATTTTCAAACATGCTTTTTTGCAGTGCACCTAATAAAAGAACATGAGTGTTGGAATTCTTTAGCCCCCAAGCATCCGAGACCTCAAAGACGAAGTATTGATAGGCAAAATGTTTTAACGAAATTAATCTATAGGGAGGAACTGCCGTTGACAGGGACCATTATGTTTGGGAACTATAAATACATACAAATGGCCCTTAGTTTTTTAATAAAGCGGAGGGTAAGCTGAATATTAGTCTAATATCAGGGAGTGCAAACCGATGTTGCCCTCACAGTGTGCAGTCGGTGCATGGAAGTTTTTTATGAAGTAAAATTATTATGGATGACCATAATATGGATTTGCAGCTTTGGATTGGATGGCTTTGAAATGTCTTATCTGAGAGCATGTCAGCTTCTTTGTAAAACATCAAAAGATGGTATTTTTCTCAGAATTCAATTTTAAGCGTAAAGATCTGAAAAACACAGACCAACTTAATTAAGTTGTTTATGAACTTACTTTATTATTTTACTTTAAGTTTGTAATTTGTATAGAGAAAAACTTTTACAATAGTGCAATCTGTTTTGAAACTTCAAAGCAAAAATCTAAATGTCACAAACAAAACAACACAATTTATCAAATTACAAAACAGTTCATAATTCTAATTAATGCGCCCACATAAAAGTCTTACTGTTTCCAATTTATTTCAGACCGTACCTACACTAATCCTTACATTTTTTTTATAAACCCGAGAATGCACCCAGCACCCCATAACACGGTTAATATTAAAATATTGCATCGTACCCATGCATTTTACGGAGGCGTATCAAGCCAAAACATTGGCTTTTTTACCCCCAAGAATCACCCTCACAAAAATAATACAAGTATTTGTACTCACAATTTTTTTATGCCGTAGGGTGAATGCTCATTTAAATACGTCATAATATGCGTTATAGGTTTTTTTCCGTATCTCATAAAATAAAATATTATTATAGGTTTTAAATGTTATCTATATGTCCTTTTGTTTTTTCGTGCTTTGACCTATTTTGTTCAGAATTTTTGAGATTTGGTGGTATAATTTAATGAGTAAAAAAATGTAGGTAAGCTACATTAATAAGAAGTGCAAGATTAAAAATTAACATAATCTCATTCTGGAATATTATTGAAATATTAAACACTAGCTTTTGCCCGCGACTTCGTTCGCGTGGAATAGTGACTTGCGGCAGATTTATGGTTTGACCAATAGATGGCGGTATATGTCCGGAATAAATTTTATTTTTATTTTTGTATTTCTTTGTAATAAAAACTATCTTATGTCCTTTCTCAAGTTCCAGACTATGTCTGTACCAAATTTCACACAAATCAGTCCATTAGTTTAGGCGTGAAGAAAAGACAGACAGACAGAAAGACAGACAGACAGAGTTACTTTCACATTTATAATATTAGTTAGGATTTTAATACATAGTAGAGTTCAAAGGACATTGTACTCGATATAACTTTCCATACTGCCTGCTACAAAACATGAATGAAATGTCATTTTATCTACATCTTTCAGTAAATTGTTAATAGTAATTAACGCTGGCCGAGTTATGACCGTCATACAACTTTACCATTAGTTGATTGTACCCTGTATGACGATGACAGGAGCATTTTATTACGGAACTAAAACTAAAAATATATGAAGAGCGGTGTTTGATCGAACGAATCAAATGGTGCTATATTGGTTTATGTTCTTGTTTTTCTGGTATGTTGATAGGTATTTGTCTTTCGTTTAGTGGCGATGAAGGGTTTACTGAAAATGATGCTGAATATTTTGTTCTTCTTGTAGTTTAGCAGAAATATTGAATAAAATACAGGGTTGTCTGTTTGGATGTTACGTGTTACAATGAGTGATAGGTATTTTGTTTCTGTGGAGAATACGTTCTTGTTTGATTAAACTTGCACCTCAGGGATAAAACTGAAATGAGATAATTTCTAAGTTTGTATCATTTTATTCTATTCCATTCTAACTATTCCTGAAAAATATTTACAGTCTCATCACAGAAACATCGTAATACACAAAATGTTTCCACCTCAATGATATTTATACAAAATCTCAGTTTGTTTCCCTCAGTGCAGATAAAAGGGCGCGATCGTATGACACATTATTCATATTGAGGGGCGTCACACTAAAGATATTGTGGAAAGGGCACTAAGATTGCCAACTGCAATACATTGTTCCCCTGCTCCTTGTTTTGACGTGATAGAATGGCTCTAGACATTCACAAAGAACCTTATACTTACACCTACCAACCCCACCAGTTGCTCAATCATCACCTCTAAGTCTTTAGCCATAAGGTACGTTGGTTATTTTCGGAGCTGTGTGTATAAGTTTGCAAATAGTAGCGTAATAAATGTTGCGTATCGATGCGTTTGAAGATAAGTAATGAAGAACTTATAGATTGCGTTTAGAATACGAATGTGTGTAGATAATATTACAAAATGTGTGGTGGCTTTTATTTATGAGTGAAATTTTAAAGTTTTCACGTGGTAGTTACGTAACTTTTCTTGTGAATTACTCGTCTGACTTTTATTGTTCCGTTTGAAAATAAATGCAAGAGCAAGTTATTTATTCGAACTTAGATATGTTTATATTTATTTACTCGACATAAAGACGGTTTTACAATTTGTGAGTAAATCGTAGTAGAGTAGTGGGGAAATCAAACTTGATAAAAAGTGCAAGAAAATACGTTAAGTCTATCTAATTATAATAAGAGGGGTCTCCAGCAGTAGGATATGGTATATTTTATGAAAATATCATAAAAAATGCTCTGAAACTGCAACTTCATTCGCCCTTACAAGGTTACCAAAACCACAACATGCACTAACCAAAATAATCTAATTTATTAACGTCCCCATTGAAAACACCCAGTTTTACTTCTCATACAACTTCTTTTACTTATGCACGAGATACATTCGAGGGTTGGTCCCTCAATTGTGTTACACTATTTGTGTTTTCTCAAACTTATTGCTTTAAGTAAGCCGTAGTGGTGTGTTCATGCCATTACCTGGATGACAGACACCATAAATATATCGATAGTATGTCATAAATTTTGTGGCTTTAGGAGTAAAATATTGCAATGTTTTGGCCAGTTGTTGGTGACTTTGTCAATTTTATTAAGTTACTGGTAGTTTTTTGTGGTGTGTTTTAACTTTGTTACTTGGGGTGGACCCTCATTAGTTCAGTGAGAAAGTTGTCTTCAAGAGGCTTGTAATACTGTTGTTTATAAAAAAAATATTTACTTGGTAACTTATAATTTTTAATAGGTACATATCAGTAAACTAGGTACCTACATTACGATATCTATTATATTTTATAGTTCAAAAATGTAATAAATGTAGTCTTTTATACCATAATTTAATTTAAATCGTTCAAATTTAATAGTCGTAAATTAAAAATTGTAAAGTTGACCAGTGACCCGGTGTCACCATTGGCCGAGGCGACAACTAATCAAATTAAACCAACCGTTTGATGACAAAGGATCGCCGAAACCTTTAGTGATGGGACTTATATCGATATTATTTTTATCGATAAATGAAAGGTAGGTATATATTTTTTCAAGAGATTTGTGACATTTGTTTTTTAATTTGCTGATATGTTAAAATCATTTAAGATTTTAAAATAAAATTAATGAAAATAAAATACGATGAAAGTACAAAAAGTTCGAGTCATTAGTTTAAAGTTTACAATAATTCTAAAGAAACATTAAAAGAATTTCAAACACACCTCAAAGAGGATTTCAAGGCATTACAAGGCAAACTTAATTTGTCTGAAATTAGGAAAGAAAGTATTTTATTATGCCAGTGCGAATCTTTAGTGTCTTCATGTTTTTCATCGATATCGATATTACCATAAGCCATCCTTAGTATCGTAATATGAAACAACAGATTTGGTCGTGAGCTAAGCGTGACGGATCCGTTTGGGATCGGGTTCTATGACGCGAGGGTGCGGGCAGGCCAAGGATCAGCCGTTGAACAAAATTTAAACCTATCTCTTACATTTTCATGACAGTATTTTTAAGTTTTTGATTATTGGATAGATATAGTGGAAGAGGATGACCAAACAAACGATGGATGGATTGTGTGAATTTTAATAAGGTTAGAACGAATGTTACTTGAGAGATGACGGCAAATAGAAAAGGAAGGAAGGAGAAAACATGTTGCGCCGACCGCAAATAAACTTGAGACAAAGAGAGTAGGATGACGATGATGATTTTTAAGCCTGTAGTCATATTTTAAATAGTGGATTCTAAGTTTTAAGTGACCATCTTAGTTCACCACAAGCTTTCCTCAACTCCATTTTTAAACTTGTACCTTGTTGATACATAGTCCTTCTTGATAAATTATACTGTCCATGTAATAGCCCTTCGGTGTTTACTTAGTTTAGGTCAGGAACGCGCGTAGGTGCGTCGACACGCAAGATGCAGCGTGATGCGGGGCAGTGTGAAGATCACCATATACACGTCACGCCCATTCAAAATCACGCGCGTCACTGCGGGATCAGTGTGCCATACCTTGCGTTTCGCCCCGCACCAACGCGCGGGGGTGCGTTTTTCTCCGCATGTATGTGCGTGATCCGCATGAACGCGCGTGGATGCATTTTCAGTGTGTTGGACTATGCGTGTTTTCCATACAAACGGAGATATTTCCATACAACGGAAAAAAACGCATCCACGCACTACGCTGCATCATGCGGGGCAGTGTGATAATCGCCTATCGGTGAGCTTAGTAAGTATTCTAACTTCGAAATTCTATTCTAAATTCGAATTTCAGTACTTTTTATCTTTTCGTGTTTTATTTTACTTTTACCTTTGTTTAGCCATTTTTTTATTCTTTCAGTTTGCCTTTATAGCATTCCCTACTATGTTATTATAACCAAGCTTTTATTCAACAAAAACTTCGTAAAGCTGCACAAACTTCATTGATCCCATAGACCCGTGACGGATTGGCTTCTACCGTGAAGATGTTTTGTTTGCAGACGACTAAACGATTGTCCGTAATGGGTGTAATATAACGCCCCTACCCCTTTGGGGGTCGCCAGTTAACGCCTCGCCGAAACGTCAGTGGCGATTCGTTACGGGCGCAGAGATGTATTTAGAAGTGTGTTTACATTTCCTAAAATTTTATTTTCTCAGCATATCAGCAGACGGTAAAATAAGTTTATAAGTATCTGCAATACCATTCAATAAGGATTTTTTCTCTTGATACAAGACCATAAATGTATTTTGAGTTTCAGAACTATCAAAGAAATGTAAACTATTTCAATGTTAAAACTAGTGACGACAATCCAACATAGATGTGTAAATCACAGTCTTGAAAATAAAATATACAAATCCTAATTAGGAATATTGCTGAAATACATAGTTATACTATGTTGTTAATAAGCAACTACAAATATGTTTGAAAATCGGCATGGAGTAACCACCGAGCCATTTAAAAATAAAATTACCACAGTCCTAAATCCATACCTGTACCGTGTCGCACATTCTGTACAGCCCTTTGTAATCTTATTACATTAGTTAAAGGGTAAAAGCCGATATATAGCCTACATCAATACCACTTACGCTGGCATGCAGCCAGTACCTCTTTGAGGGTGATCCTTCGAGCTCAGCATGCTTTTGTCAACCCTATTGTAATGCATGTAGGTATCAGACGCATTCTAATTGGGAATTTTGGCCCTTCTGTTCAAATTAAAGGGTGATTATTCAACTATAGAACTGTTTTCAGACTTGTGAAATTATATGCATTATAGTTTTACATTAATAATAGCATACGTACGTACTAATTATCTAAGTGGTAATTAGTATTTAATTTCATATAATTCAGTGAAAACGTTATGTAGTTTCAGTCAACACAGAAAAATGAAAGACTACAACCGCGACGTCCAAATAAGATTCGTTCCCCGAAACCCATTGAATTAAAACGTCATAATAAACGTTACCAAAAAATAGAATTTCCGAGAAAGCCTGCAGCTAATCACGTGCCCATCAAACAAAAACATCTCACTCCCTTATATACAAAAGGAAAACAATCACAGTGAAATATTATTTTCGGAAGGGCGCAGTAGTTTTTACAGTGATTCCTCTCGATAGATAACACTAATATTTCACGAGAACGGACCGCGTAAATGAATGACAGTAACGATTGATGGGGCTACGCTTGTTATTTGAAAAAGCGAAAGGCCATTTCCACCATTCCGTCGAAGATATATATCATTGGAAACGTCAACAGAGTAGAAAATTAAAGTCAATAAGACTCGGACGCGCCGTAATAAGCTCTCACCGTCAGACTGTTATGAAACGCCTTTATCATGGGAGGGTGCAAAAAAATTGGCCAATTTGTCAACGGCTAAACTCGGATCGCTAAGTGCCGTTTCATCGGTTCCCACCTTCATCTTTTGAAGATTTCTCTTACCTTTATTTTAATAAAATTCTTTCTGAAGAAATGAAATTGTTTATTTTTAGGACCCTAATCCGTATTCGAAGTGGAGTGCCGTCTGTGTTGGGCGTTTTATTAACATACCTGAAGACATCGGTGTACGATGCTTTTCTGTTTTTAACAGACCCTTGATGAGGGCATAGAAATACAAAACATTCTGTTCAGTTTTCAACTTTTTCTACAGTAGACTTATTTCAGACAATCCCAGTAATAAGAACTAAAGTACACCTTACATATTTAGTTAATTATATATAGGTACTATCCATAATATACTTACTGTCGCTAAACGAATAAACCAACTGTTTTAGTTACTTATTTCAAAACAAACATTGCCAACTGCGAAAAAACCAATTACCTGACTTTTAATGCAATAAAGTGAACCTAACACTAAGCAACTATGCAGGTTGTTATCAAAACATTGCATGTGCAATAAAGAACGTGATGATATTTAAACAGCTAACTACGTGAATGTGCATAAAGTTGCCTAAACTATATTATTTATAGTCGTCAGATAGCAATATCTCGGTACCACAAACGAGATTGCAATAAACATGAGAGACGTTTTATGTTTTCGTTCGTTGTTTTTTTTTCTACTTTTTATCTGTTATTGCATCCTAGGGCGAAGTTATGGTGTGTCCATGACGGATGTTTCACTGTGATTGTTTTCCTTTTGTATATAAGGGAGTGAGATGTTTTTGTTTGATGGGCACGTGATTAGCTGCAGGCTTTCTCGGAAATTCTATTTTTTGGTAACGTTTATTATGACGTTTTAATTCAATGGGTTTCGGGGAACGAATCTTATTTGGACGTCGCGGTTGTAGTCTTTCATTTTTCTGTGTTGACTGAAACTACATAACGTTTTCACTGAATTATATGAAATTAAATACTAATTACCACTTAGATAATTAGTACGTACGTATGCTATTATTAATGTAAAACTATAATGCATATAATTTCACAAGTCTGAAAACAGTTCTATAGTTGAATAATCACCCTTTAATTTGAACAGAAGGGCCAAAATTCCCAATTAGAATGCGTCTGATACCTACATGCATTACAATAGGGTTGACAAAAGCATGCTGAGCTCGAAGGATCACCCTCAAAGAGGTACTGGCTGCATGCCAGCGTAAGTGGTATTGATGTAGGCTATATATCGGCTTTTACCCTTTAACTAATGTAATAAGATTACAAAGGGCTGTACAGAATGTGCGACACGGTACAGGTATGGATTTAGGACTGTGGTAATTTTATTTTTAAATGGCTCGGTGGTTACTCCATGCCGATTTTCAAACATATTTGTAGTTGCTTATTAACAACATAGTATAACTATGTATTTCAGCAATATTCCTAATTAGGATTTGTATATTTTATTTTCAAGACTGTGATTTACACATCTATGTTGGATTGTCGTCACTAGTTTTAACATTGAAATAGTTTACATTTCTTTGATAGTTCTGAAACTCAAAATACATTTATGGTCTTGTATCAAGAGAAAAAATCCTTATTGAATGGTATTGCAGATACTTATAAACTTATTTTTACCGTCTGCTGATATGCTGAGAAAATAAAATTTTAGGAAATGTAAACACACTTCTAAATACATCTCTGCGCCCCGTAACGAATCGCCACTGACGTTTCGGCGAGGCGTTAACTGGCGACCCCCAAAGGGGTAGGGGCGTTATATTACACCCATTACGGACAATCGTTTAGTCGTCTGCAAACAAAACATCTTCACGGTAGAAGCCAATCCGTCACGGGTCTATGGGATCAATGAAGTTTGTGCAGCTTTACGAAGTTTTTGTTGAATAAAAGCTTGGTTATAATAACATAGTAGGGAATGCTATAAAGGCAAACTGAAAGAATAAAAAAATGGCTAAACAAAGGTAAAAAGTAAAATAAAAACACGAAAAGATAAAAAGTACTGAAATTCGAATTTAGAATAGAATTTCGAAGTTAGAATACTTACTAAGCTCACCGATAGGCGATTATCACACTGCCCCGCATGATGCAGCGTAGTGCGTGGATGCGTTTTTTTCCGTTGTATGGAAATATCTCCGTTTGTATGGAAAACACGCATAGTCCAACACACTGAAAATGCATCCACGCGCGATCACGCACATACATGCGGAGAAAACGCACCCCGCGCGTTGGTGCGGGGCGAAACGCAAGGTATGGCACACTGATCCCGCAGTGACGCGCGTGATTTTGAATGGGCGTGACGTGATGTCACATGCCGCATACGCGTTCGGGTCGTGCGGGTTTTCGCGCACTCACGCGCGTAGATGTTTTGTAATTCACGCACGGCGGCTTCCATTTTCAAATATACACGTCACGCCCATTCAAAATCACGCGCGTCACTGCGGGATCAGTGTGCCATACCTTGCGTTTCGCCCCGCACCTACGCGCGGGGGTGCGTGTTTCTCCGCATGTATGTGCGTGATCCGCATGAACGCGCGTAGATGCATCTTCAGTGTGTTGGACTATGCGTGTTTTCCATACAAACGGAGATATTTCCATACAACGGAAAAAAACGCATCCACGCACTATGCTGCATCATGCGGGGCAGTGTGATAATCGCCTATTTGAAAATGGAAGCCGCCGTGCGTGAATTTACAAAACGCACCTACGCGCGTGAGTACGTGAAAAACCCGCACGATGTTGCAGATCTGCACTCCCGCAGGAACGCGCGTAGGTGCGTCGACACGCAAGATGCAGCGTGATGCGGGGCAGTGTGAAGATCACCTAACGTCAGTTTTTAACCGACTTCCCAAAAAGCTTCCCAATTCGACCGTATTTTTTTTGTATGTTTGTTTCTTAAAAACTTTACTGGATAATTGAAAGTGAAAATTCATAGTAAACAGTAAATTGCTTTAAGAAAACATTTATGACTTGGGTCATATTTACTTATTCTTTTGCTTAAATAGCTAAGCTAAGCAAATCTTCATTGAAACATAGATGCTAACGATTTTACTCACCAATTTATGCATTAATCTGGCTACAATAATACATTATTTTATAAAAGTAAAATCATTTTGAGAAGGTATG